>NW_019421774.1:0-4586 GCF_000390285.2 Anoplophora glabripennis
TGTGGCAAAAATCCAATTACTGTCCTCCCTCACCCTCCTTACTATGAAGCTATCCAGGACTACTTCGTGAAATGGAAACACCGTTGAGAAAAGTGTGTGAATATGAGAGGGGAGTATTGTGAAGGAGACAAGGACCAATAATATGTAAAATTAATAATAAAGTTTAAAAAATAAAGTTTGGTTATTTTTTTGACACACCTCGTACACTAATGGTTGTTATTAAAATGCTACCCGAAATCTAACCATTTCGCAAAATAATTATTATTAAATTAATTATGTAAATATTTCTTCACACAAAATTCCTATAAAATAACAATAAAAAGTTCTGTAGATGATTTTGTTCATTAGAACCATTTACTGCAAAATTAACCACAATGTTTTTATTTATGAATATATTTTAATATGATAATCCTTTCCAAATTACTAATGTTTTCTGAAGATATACAGAGAGCTGTCGTCTTTGTTCCAATTTAACCATATCTGATGGTTTATTCTGTTCATTATATTCTATATTTATGTTTTTCTGCATTAGAAACTGAAAAAGCTCATGATTATGTAACGTTAATCCATAGTAAAGGATTTTTTTTATATCACTTAATTAGTCAGTAGAATGTATTGTTAATACAAATAAAAGAAGTAGCTAAACGCTAAATCTAGTGGTCAATGCTACTAAGACCTACAAAGAGACAGAAAAGTAACAGACTTCACAGGGGCGTCACTGGTTTTACTTTCATAGTACCTTCACTACAGGTCGCTTTCTGCCATTTTTTTGCCCCTTTGTACTACAAACGTTCTTTATGTAGCGACATCTACCTGAATGCTGTTAGAAGACATGGGATTTCAGTTCCATTCTTAATAATAAACATGTAATTTAAAAAATAATTCAAAATATCTTCTTTCACATATATAAATAATTTCATTTACAATTCTGTCAACTTGTGAGAAAAAAATTTTCTGTCGGCACCTAAAATGATGTTATTAATATTTGGAAACGTTGTCATAAATATTCCAAGCTCAGGATCGTCTGGGGATGTTTTGATTCTAAAAACCAATTAAGTATCATTAAAATTTATGAAAACTCATCGAATCAGAGGCGCGATATCTACTTAGTTTTCTGAAGTACTTATCGTATCATTCGAAAACAATTACCCCCGTCTCAGTTTTAATTTAAAGTTATGAATGGGATTTAATCATCCGGAATACCAAACCGCGTCAGGCTCGCCAGCGATTCGTCCACAGTTCACCTTAAACGTTTATCACTTTACGGACAATAAAATCAACGGGAGCCGTCTACTTATAATTTATAGCGTAATGAAATTTGACAAGTTAAATATACTGCATTAGGATCGATCTTCCCAACCAATATGGGTTACACAATGGCATATTACCCAGCAGAGTCTTTTGACAGAGGTTCCTAATTTATACACACGCTTGTTTTCCGCAATGAAGTCTGCAAAGCAAAATCTAGTGTAAAGAAAAATTGGACAGTGGATCTCAAAGTTTAACATCATATTTCTTTATTAATAATGCATTTAACGATCTAAAAAAGAACCATCAGGGAGTCAATTCAAATGGGAAATCACCCCCTGCAGGTTGCGTAAAAAAATTAGGTTACATCATAAAACATAAACAACAGATTACGATAATTCCTTTACAAAATTCTTAGACAAAACTCGCTTGTGCTGCCAACTGATATTGTTTTCTGATGATGGTTCATAACAGGAAATGGTAGCTTGTAATTCTGATAACGTACGAGATTGAATCTCGCAATTCCACTCCTTTCATCTTACCTGTCTCGAATTTTCTAAAGTTTGAGCTATATGTGAAGAAATCATAACGTCAACTAGCTTCCGTCTCCATCACTCAAAATGATAAAAGGTTTCTAACCAAAATGAATTGAGGAAACCACGGGGATGTATATTCCGTTGCTCAATACATTGAAATACTAGTTTTGATATGATATAGAGGATGTATTTTAAGTCTCAAGAATAACACTGTCAATATCTAAAACACGCTGAGACACCACAATAAATGTGTGGTATATCTATTTATATATCTATCTACACATATGCTTCATTAGAATTGAATTTTGCTTGCCTATAAATTGTCGTGTCGTGATATCCATGTGTGGAATGTAAACAAAAAATTATTCACCTATAACACCATCTTTAACCTAATCCTTAGATCTAAAAAAGGGGGATGTTGAAAACTACAGACCTATTGTTATTTTATGCAACTCTAAATTATTTGAAATTATTATTCGCTAACACATTTCTTTTTATGCTAAAAACTTAATTGTGCCTAAGCCTGGTAGATCGACAGTGTCCAATCTTGTGCTACTCAATTTATTGCTGAGACTTTGGATATGAGAGGTCAGGTGGACGTTAAATATACAGATTTCAATAAAGCCTTTGACAAATTAGATCACAGTATATTGCTTTGTAAACTACACAATTTTGGTATCAATAATTCTCTTTTACTTATGTTTAAATCTTATTTATCACATTGTGTTCAGTTTGTGCAATATCGTGGTTACAAATCAAATATATTTAGTCAAACATCAGGCGTTGCTCAAGGGTGAGCACTAGGACCATTTTTTTTTATTATTTTCGTCAATGATATAGTGCGAAACTTTAACGTAAATTTTTTAATGTATGCCGAGACGATTTGAAAATTTATACCAATGTGAACTCTGTATCTGATTGTAATAGGCTTCATAACAGCTTAAATTTGCTCACAATTTGGTGTAATAATAGTAATAATCGACTCCCTTTAAACGTTTGTAAATGCAATTTAATGTCTTTCTCCCGTAAAACTAGTTCTACTAAGTTTAATTACAGCCTACGTGATCAGGTACTGGTTAGACCTGAACATATTAAGGACTTAGGGGTCATCTTCGACCCAAAATTACCCTTCTCTGCACATATTGCCGAATCTGTCACAGGGGCTTACAAAAACTTGGGTTTTATTCTTCGAAATAATGACTTTAAGAATATGTCTACATTACGTACCTAATATATGTGCTTTGTTAGACCCAAGTTGTAGTATGCCTCTATGGTTTGGTCTCCCTATTATAATTGTTACATAACATCATTAGAAAAAGCGCAGAGAGGGTTTCTTAAATCGGCTAGTTTCATCTTAGATGGAGTCTATCCAGCTCTGGGATTTTCCCCAGATTTATTATTGGATAGATTTGAGATGCATAGTTTAATTCGGAGGAGGGTTATGTACTCGATAATGTTTTTGTACAAAATTGTCAACCACGATATTGATTTTATTGAGCTTACACCGCAAATATTTATTTATTTTTTATTTTATTTATAAAGGCTAGTGTTACATACACATAAAAGTGTTTACACGCATCCAAAAAAAAGAAAGTGGTAAATAACAATACACATAATGATAGCAATCAACTAACTGTTATACAAATATACATAAACAACATATAATTAAAATAAATAGGATAAACAACATACTAAGATTAATGATAACATTCATATTCGAGCTACATTACTGTCAATAAAATCCTCAGAACTATAAAAGGCATTTTTTATTAAGTATTTTTTTATCCATGATTTAAAATTATTTTCATTAATAATTTGAATTTGGTGAGGTATTATGTTAAAAAACTTGATGGTCCAATAATTAGTACCGACTCGCGTTTTACTAAGTCTTAGTAATTTATTACATAAGTAGTGAGTCTCACTTCTGATTTCAAAGTTATGTATGTGTTTTTTGACATAAATAAAACATTGAAGTATATATGCACAGGATACAGTTAGTATGTTCAATTTAGAAAACTGCTCTCTACAGTCATTTCTAAAACCAAGGTCAGATATGATTCTAATAATTTTTCTCTGAAGAGAATTTTTCATAGAGGGAGCATGGCCCCGTACTAAAATAGCATATGTTATGATGGAATGGATATAGCCGTGATAAACTATCAGCAAGCTTGATATTGAGACTCTTTGTTTGAGACTGCGGAGTAAATAAGTATGTTTTAATATCTTGGAGCAAACATAATTAACATGTTGATCCCATGTCAGTTTAGGATCAAGATGAACTCCCAATAATTTTACACGTGCTGGATTATCCCAGTTTTCCATATTCCGGAGNTCTAAAAATTGACTAGCAACGTTTTTCCCTTCTTCAAAACTATTGTTTATTGTGGATGTTAGACAATCTATGGCTAGTGTGGTCGATAGATTACTTCGAAAACCGAATTGTTGAAGACTGAAAAGTCCCTGAGTCTCAAAATAATTAGTTATTTGTATTTTTAAGATAGTTTCATATATTTTATCTAGATGAGGTATTACAGATATAGGTCTGAAATTAGAGGGATTATTAATATCATTATTTTTATAAACCTTAGAAATTTTTAAACATTGGGGGAAAATATTTTTACGTGTACAATAATTAATTTAATCAGTGCAAGGTATTAATATTGGGTCGATTATTATTGATTTTAAAATTTTTGTTGAAATAAATTATCGTGTTCCTCGAATAAATGCAAGATCAAATAGTTTGTTTATCTTCCCTCTCTTCGCACAAACATATTGCGGTAGTCTCATTCATATCAAATGCTT
>NW_019421775.1:0-3435 GCF_000390285.2 Anoplophora glabripennis
TTTCGGACATAATTTTATTTGAAAAATTTTCTTATTTTCTTGCATACTATACAGTGTTAAAAGGAAAGTATCAACTTAAAAATCACCCTGTATAATGTGTCCAAGATAAGGATGGGATAGCATTAGCATCTAGGGGAGTAAGAGATACGGGGTGGCTCAGATTAGAAAAAAAGTTATGTTCTTTATACCTAACAATATGCCGTTTTTAAATTTTTAAAATTCCGTTTAGTTCCGGAAATAACCGGAAAAACCCGAAATTTTGCAAAATTGTTTACGTTTGTCTGGCTTTAATTAAAAACGAATTTTAAAATAAATTACATATTTACAATGCCACTTTTTTCGCTCTATACACTGGCGTCAACATTTTTGCAATCCGACTTTTACGTTAATTTTTTTAAGTATGTCGCTGCTTTTTTTACCACTATTAGCAATACTAATTAGAAATAATAAAATATTTCATATATTCGTATTATTTTTTTATTAGGTACAACTTTTTAAATCATTGATTAAAAAAAAATGTTGGATATTTTGTGCTGTATTGATTTTTATTCTCTCCGCTCTCTCTCTCCTCCAATTGATATTTTGAAAGCGTTCAGAGCCGTACTCAGGAAAAATTTTAAATGATAGTTAAAAACTTTTTTAATTATAATAGTAATATCATCTAATTCAGAATTAAAAATGACTAGATTTTGTCATAGAAATAGAGCGACATATTTAAAAAAATTAATCTGATGGCCCCTCGAAGACGAAACGTCGGATTGCAAAAATGTTGACGCCATTGAATGGAGCGAAAAAAGTGGCAATGTAAATATACAATTTATTTTAAAGTTAGTTTTCAAATAATACCAGAAAAAAAAAAATAAAACGATTTTGCAACATTTCTGGTTTGCAATTCGACTTAGATGTTTATAGCAATACTGTACAAAGTTTTGGGTCAAACAATGAGACAGTTTTTTCTTATTATTTTCAGTAGAATTGAATGTTTTTTAATTTAAACAAATTATCAACGATACTGAAAAATTTTGCATTTTTAAGCATGTTTTTGAACTGTGATTACCGATTTTTTTATTTCACCAAAAACTATATGTCAAAACGAAAAAAATGATTACCGGCAGAACTCTGTACGATGATTTTTCTAATTAGAATATTTCTTTGAAAAAAAGTGTTTCAGGCCGACAAAAATGAATATCTCAGAAACTTTTTGATTTTTTTATTTAAAAAAAATTAAGACAAAGAAGGGTATACTTTCACCAAGTTTCGATAAAATTAAATTGATTTTGCGGAAATAAGAAATAAAAAAGGAAAAATCAGAAAAAAACAGTTTATCGCATTTTTCTCGAAAATATTGAGGTTATGTTAAAAAGTGACCTCTACAAAAGTTGTAGATTTTTGCATCGTCTACAACTTTTGTATTGGATAATTTTATGTTTGACGTTAACTTTCGCCAGAAATCCCAATGATACAATTTTTCATAACTTTTCAACCCCCAAATCAACCCTCCGCTACCCCTGTTCACGCATTTATTTATTTTTTTCGTTTATTATAAGCCCCTTTACCATTTCCATTTATAAAAGTCGAGGTAATAATTTTTTTTTATTTGATTTGGTCCACCCATTTGGAGGATATAAACAAAAACTCTTGTATTTTTAAGAAAAGTTTAATATCCTCTATTTCGAAAAAGAAGTTTTCCGGACAAACAATCACGTAAAATTTGTTTAATCACTTAATTTTTTTTACAGTATACCCTGTAGGTGTATGAAATAGTATTTTCAATAATAAAAATTGTGACAGAATAAATTTGAAATGAACAAATTCCCGAAAAACGAGTTTTACAACTTCAACTTGGCACTGTACATTATCACTGAACAAACGAATAATTTTTCGATTTTACTTCAACTGTAAACTTTAATTATGCAACTTAAAACCTAAAAAACCTCAGCCACCCAAGGCAAAGCAGCAGACATAAATTTTATGTAAATTTGAACGCAAACTTTTATTCTGTCTTCAGATGAGCCGCGGCAGACATTTGCATAAAAGAATTTGTTTAAGTCTTACCTTGAGGTAAACCACCCTTACGTTCACTATACTCCTGAACGTGTCCCTAACACTAACAAGATCTCTTTCAGGCGATTTAATCAAAATGGGAGGAAACTCGATGATTTTATCCCAAGGCATCCGCTTGGATTTGAAGTAGAAATTATTTTCTTCATCCCTTTCGTTATATTCATCGGGTCTCGAATAGGGAGATTGCTTTTTAAGGTTCGCTGTGCTTTTAGTGGTGGTCGACTTTTTACTTTCAATATTCTTACCGCTCTTCTTGCCATTTGTCTTGTCATCCTTATAGCCGGAAGTTTTAGACATCACGGGGATTTCCACATTCTCAAAATGAACTTCTTCCATCAGTGGGAACTCGACTTCGACATGAATGGTTTGTATGGATTTTTTCTAAAATAAATATTCAGTGTATTTGTTGCGGATTTACTTACGTATAGCAAATACGTCGTTGGGTGGTTTGGGTAAACCCATGATCCTGTGACATTTGAATATTATTTGACCATAATCTCCCCCGTCATCGAAGTCCTCCTCCTTTTCGTGGTCAGTTGTCAGAACTTCTACGTTGTCCAAATACAGAAGAAGTGGCAGATAGTGAAGTACAATGTCTCTGTACAGAAGAACAACCTTAAAAATATATCATCGTATTATAGGTATTCGTAGTTTGGCTTTAAATTGGACTAAATTATATACAGGGTGTCTCACGGTGCGGCCCATTAGAATTATTTCAGAGACTACTTCGATTTGAATTTTGAAAATTTGGGATACCGGGTTTTTGGGCATGCCCTTCTCAACTAAAATAATAGCGTCCACGTACCACTTCTGGTTATACCGGGCGTCGCCATCAACTTGCTTATTTTAAATGGTACACCCTATATATTATTACAATTTTGGATTCTACGTGTTATTTTAGGTGAACCTTTATGAAGTTTCCCTATTCCTAAAATTAACCGTTTTCGAGATATTTAATTTTTTTTCAAAAAAATTAAGATAAACAGTGACTAGTTTCAAACCATGTGTATTTTATAATAAGAAAGATAAAGCAACAATAGGGGGGATAGCTAGACCCCTAAGCTTCCCATCCATCTTTCAAAGTGGCTTAATTGCATACAGGGTGCTAGAAATTTAATGTCGAGTTTAGTTAACTTCGAACCTTCGTAAGTCGGTTTTTATAAATGGAACACACTGTATGTTTTTCTATATTCTGATACATAATTTTATTCTCTTTCGAACGGTATCAGATTTCCCTATACTTATTTCTTCTAGTTTTTAAGTTATCTACTATTTTTTGTGTAATCACTTAAAATCATGTAATTTCTTGCGAGGATAGCTGTGGAATTTTTAGCAAAACTTCAAAACAAACAACTAAACTGTCAATTTGTT
>NW_019421775.1:3441-4613 GCF_000390285.2 Anoplophora glabripennis
TTTCTATATTCTGATACACAATTTTATTCTCTTTCGAACGGTATCAGGGTTCCCTATACCTATCTCTTCTAGTTTTTAAGTTATCTACTATTTTTTGTGTAATCACCTAAAATCATGTAATTTCTTGCGAGGATAGCTGTGGAATTTTTAGCAAAACTTCAAAACAAACAACTAAACTGTCACCAGTTATTTATTATTATTTATTCACAGACGTTGCAATGGGATTCTAAGCAGAACATTTACAGTTTTTAATGAGACATATCCCAATTTTCCACCAATGAGCAGAATAAAGTGAAGAAGAATTCTAAAAAATCAACTTCATACATAATAATACATAATTTTAATTATGTATGTTGATAATAATTATTCACTAAGATAAAAAAAATGACTTAAAAAAGTCATAAGTGTTCAATATTAACAGCTAAGCACTTGTGGATTCTAGAGATAACACCATCAGTCACCGCTTTTGCTATTTCAGCTGCAGCAATTCATGGAACGCTCTTCGTATTCGAGCAATCTAATCCTCTTGAAGCAGCGGGTGTAGAATAAACTTTTTGCTTTATTACTCCCCAAACATAAAAATCTAATGGAGGGAGGTCGGGAGACCTCTCTGGTCAATTCCACGGTCCTAGGCGTCTCATCCATCTATCTTCAAATATTTCAGTCAGCTGTTGATCAAATTGATTGTGACAGTGAGGTGGAGCCCCATCTAATTGATACCAACACTTCCTTAGTTGGTATAAAGGTATATCATCTAGAAAATCTGCCACAACCGTTTGCAAAATATTGAGATATCTGTCGGCATTTAAATTTCCTTCGTGGATATGGTAAGAAATTTGGTCATCTGTAATTAGACAAATAGCATTTACGCTAAATTTATTTTGAAAGTTTCTTTCCCGGATAATATGAGGATTTTCAGATGACCAGAAATGAGTATTAGATTTATTAAAAATACCTTCTCTCGTAAATTTTGACTCGTCTGTCCATACAGGGTGATTCACAACTTATCCAAAAAAATTTGGGAATAGATGCAGCATGAGAAATGGAATCAATGTCGTAAAAAAATTTTTTGTAAAATGCTTACAGTTTCCGAGAAAAAAATATTGAAGTTATAGTACATTCAACCACTACATAGCTGGACAACTGTAGTCTCTAGCATCATTCGCCACGTG
>NW_019421776.1:0-1314 GCF_000390285.2 Anoplophora glabripennis
AATATTTAAAAAGGGAGATCCTAATGAAATTGCGAATTATAGAGCAATTTTTTTGCTGTGTAATTTTTCCAAAGTTTTTGAATCTAGTATCTCACAAAGCATCTGATATCCACTCATCAACATGGATTTATGCAGAGAAGATCTACCATTTCAAATCTCGCTGTCTTTTCTCAATTTATTTCGGTAACTTTGGATGGTGGAGAGCTAGCTGATGTAATATTTACAAATTTTCAAAAAGCGATCATATAAATCATTCATCTTACTGGCAAAATTACAAGGATTTAATTTTCCAGATTCTTTGACCGGGCTTTTGCAATCGTATTTAGCAAGTAGACAATCTATGGTCAGGTTTCAAAATGTTACCTCTCNTAATGGCCCACCCTGTATGAATATAGGCCCGATTCGTTTTTGTTTAGAAATTACAAGCATTTAAAAAATATATAATTTCATATTTCAATCAAAGTAGGTTGATAAATAAAAATGATGGTTGCTATAACAATAATTATTAATTGTTTTTAAAGTTTAAAAATTAGTTAACCTTTATTAACCAAATTAACAAATCTTAATACTATAAAAATTGTTCAAAATGTCTTACTTGTCTCCCTCTATGTAGGGGTGCACCATCGTACACATATTTTGAACAATATTAAGCCATACGAAATCAAAAATGCTGTTTTCCAAGAAAGTTCTATACATATCTGCATCTAAACGATCATTTAAATCATGTACAAACGCTTATTCCGGGTATTATGGTTCACAATAATATTGAGCTCTCTAACCCTACTGGTAATGTAAATGCCGTTGTTGATTATTTCAACAGTGTCTTTATTCAATCTCATCCAATAGATTCATCTAAATTTCCTGCAAATGGTAAACTTTCAGTACCTATTGTCATTTCGTCTTTAGGAAGATGTCTCACGAGGTCTGAGAAGATTTAAAGACTGCTTCACAATGTATGTGGATGGTATTCCAATTTTTATCCTAAAAAACTGTGCGTAGGTACTCATTTGTTCAACCTTTGTGCGTATTATTTAACTGTATTTTAAAACATTCCACTTTCTCGTGTCTTTGGAAAAAGGCATATGTGTGTCCAATATTTAAAAAGGGAGATCCTAATGAAATTGCGAATTATAGAGCAATTTCTTTGCTGTGTAATTTTTCTAAAGTTTTTGAATCTAGTATCTCACAAAGCATCTGATATCCACTCATCAACATGGATTTATGCAGAGAAGATCTACCATTTCAAATCTCGCTGTCTTTTCTCAATTTATTTCTGAAACTTTGGATGGTGGAGGGCAAGTTGACGTAATATTT
>NW_019421776.1:1881-4587 GCF_000390285.2 Anoplophora glabripennis
ATTCAAAATAAATCTCCAAATTGGCAGATAACCTGTGGAAATAAGAGGTTGTTTCTGAGATTTCTGTGGCATACAAGAGTTGTTCCTACGGTTTCTAACAAAAATTTATGAGAGTACTGTTTATATGTAGCATATTTGACGCTGTGCCATAAGTTTTGTAAATAAATAAACTAGTAATAGATACCGGTAATTTTGACCGGGACAAAATCGAACTGGGTTTTGTGCAAAATTAAATGTAACATAATGAAATTGAAATGTATTGTTGTATTTAGAAAATGTATTTATTATCTGTATATGTAAAATCTCACTTGTAAATAAAATCCAACTTCATATAAAATGATTTTTTATTTCGCAGTTTTAATATTAGCAGACCATCACAATATTTGGAAAAATGTACAATTGTACATATAATTTCGAACCCAGTCAAAATCAATGAAAATTAATAAATTTATGTACCTTCTGTAGTGTCCCTCAGTTATATCTCATAAATAATAGGAAGTTCAAAGATGGTTAAATTAGAACTATGTTAGTTTTCGAAGATACCTACATGTATTTCTCTTGTAACTATCATAGCAACAAAGAAAAGAATTGCAGGCATAGCTGATTTGCCGTATACATACAACAACGAATTTCTTATGCTGTATCGCCACAAAAACTTTTTTAAGAAACCACTTTTTTATAACTCAAAAATTTTCAATGAATCGACTTGAAATTTTGTACAGAGGTTCACAATAACATAATTCAAGTAACATCTTAGGGGTTTTTGGATTGATTAACGATTTTCATTGTTACTAACAATTTAACGCAAAATTGGTCGTCTTTTTTCAACATTTTTTTTTAATGTTCACTAAATCAACAATTATTAATATTTTTACATTTTTCTACGATGTTCTATAACTTTTAGCATATAGTAACAGAATTTTTTTCCGATACCATATGTTAGGCCATACATTCCTCTGAATAAAAGGTGTCTTTGCTTGTCACCAACTATTTTGAATCCAAATAGTTTAAAAAATTCACAATGCTACCTGAAAACATGTACACTAAAAAAATTCACTCAATTTTACTCGATAGTGTATCAATATCTGTCCATACCAGATTAAGTGAAATTTTCACTCTATTAGTATGAGTACAACTGAGTGAAACTATTGCATCAGAAATAAGTGAGTTTTACTCAAATTCGAGTTAATGCTAACTATCAATTGAACGACTTTTGACTCTATTCTGAGTATATAAAACCAACTTAGAGTTGACTTTTTCTCTAATATGATTTAAATTAAATTATTATTGAAACATTTTTTACTCAGACTTGGTTTTTAATTAACTAAATATTGAGTAAATAAATCACTCATAAATGATTAATTAGGATATACAGTGTTGAAATTAATTCACTTCGCGTGGCCTCCTCCTGTCCTGGCTGAGACCCACCAGCTGAGGCCCGTCGTCACCGGCTAAAGCATGTTTTTCTGGCAATCACGCTTTTCTAACGCATCTAAAGGTCCCCTATCAACTGTAATCGAGATTACAGAAGCAATATGTAAGGGATGCCATCTTGATGACCCCTTTCAAATTACTCGGAATTAATATACATTAAAACTCGCACAGTAATGATATTTACTCTGATTTAGGTACAAGTGAACCAAATACGAGTTTACGTGAACGATTTATTTAAAGAGTACCTATATTTGAGTGAAAGTACTCAGTTTTAGTTTAAATTTAATCACAAATGAGTAAAATGATCGAAATGCCCAATATTGAGTGAAATGTACTCAATAATTTCACACAATGGATTCACTCCGAACCTTTATTGCTTTCATTCACACCGATTTTTTTACAGTTTACAATAAAGCCTTTTTGATTATGACACTATATCCTGCATCGATTTTTCCTTGAAAATTCTTGAAAATCACCTTTTTCCCAACCTCTATATAGGGTGGCGTTATCCTTTAAAATTGATATAAATTAATAATATTTCAACTAGCTGTACATTTGTAGCTAGCTAGCTAACTGTACTGACATTCCAAATTAAGTTCTTGTTAAAATCATCAACATCTGCAATTGGTTTTTCCTGTTGATGTTTCGTTTTTTTTTTTGTTTTTGATGAATTTGTAGCTACTTCATATGTGCTATGCTTAGAACAACATGATTGACTGTTGAGGTACTCAGTAAAGCCTATGCAATTCTCTAAAACCAAGAATGTTAACTCTCAAAGGGCACATTTTGGGGTGGGCCACCATAAAGGTCACACTAGTGCGAATTGGGATTTTGAAAAACTTTGAACCATTATGTCTTTGTTAACGAAAACATAACATATTTATATCAAAACTGATACACCTAATTAGTTTAAAAATTATATATTTGTTAATAAAAAATGCGAATGAAAAAACATAATTTTTCGAAATATTACTTATTTTTAAATTTGTATTTTTTATAAATAGGCTGAGAAAAAGTAAAAAAAAGGATTTTGAAAGTCTATATTTCAAAAAAAATACCCTATTTTGTAAAAATAATATTTCCCGGTATCTCGAATATGGGCATTTTTTGAAGTTGTGATTTTTGTCTGCTTTCCTGTAAATTAATGTTTATTTTGCACTCTTTTGTATAAAAATAGTAATTTAAACAATATTATCCATAAATATTAACAAATACATGTTACAATTAAACTATTAATGAAAAAAAGTTTGTAAAATTACACAGCCACACAAA
>NW_019421777.1:0-1421 GCF_000390285.2 Anoplophora glabripennis
TTAATAAGTATTGGGCGGAATTATAAAATTTAAAGTCTGTTGTAAAGAGAATTGTCAGAGCTTTCAAAAGAAATATTACTCAACCCCTAATGCCATTTAAATATTTTGGAGTGATGCTTACTCTTGCTTGGGGGATGAAAGTGGCGGAGTCAAAAATACCAGCAAAGAATGTACCCCTTTAATCTAAATCGACGGGTCTGAGCTTTTTCTACAAACTTGTCGCAGTTCCTGAAAATGGCTCTATTTCGTTTTCATTTGGCCATCCTGTATTTTATAATAGTTGAAAGTGTTCAACTCAAGTTGTAAATATTCATTTCAAAAGTCCCTATCAGTCACTTCTTACCATGGTATCAACTTTGACGATAGATGATGATATTGTAAATTTAAAAATTTAAAAACCTGAAAGATTCCATTTAGAAGAAAGTTGGTATAGTAAACAAATCCAAGTAGGATGATCCAAAGAAAATGTACGAGTGTAAACGAATCATAATGTTGCTGACGCTAAGATGTTGGTTGCCTAAGATCGGGGGTCACGTGGCTTGTAAACATTTATGAAGGCTTTAATGAAGACAATTTTATCAAGTGAAAAATAATTAAGATGCATTCATTGGAGGAACGTGTTGTAGAATGTTAAACTCTTTGTAACTATTAGTCGGCAAATGATACATATTTTCAATAATGGATCAGATAATATCATATATGTATATTAGATGTATACAGCTCAATCATAAAAAAAACTCCTTACGAGATCTTTTCAATAAAGCTATCTTTAAGTTGAGAATATTTTCTTTAATTATTGATGTTTAAAGATAAAAAAAATCAGTATTTTAATAAACACCTAATAAGTAGCTATATCGGTAAATGAGTATTTATTAATAGTATATTATTCAACGAGCGTATAATGATGGGTATTATTCACGAGGTGAAGTTTACGGCCACGAGCCGCAGGCGAGTGGCCTAAATCACCGAGTGGATAATAGCCATTATACGGGAGTGGAATACTATACTTTATCCACGACTACTAAATATTTTTGTTGAAGTTTTTTTTGAAATGTTTCGAAAAACATGGTATTTTAAGAAACAGATATACGACTTGCACAAATGAAGTCGCTGATGGCTCAGTGTAGATGCTCTTTCCCTTCCAACCGCGGGTCCCGGGTTCGAATCCGGTCTAGGAAAATTCACTTTTTTAATTTTTTTTTTAAATGTACAGCACTGAATTGAAAATATTTAGTGGTTTACACGATAAAATTTTAAAAACGGATTGTTTGTAGCAGAACAATATAATATTATAGCTAAATTAAGGAAGCATCTGACAGTAGTGATTAATGACTCATTAATCACTGCCGTGATTAATGGGTATTATTAAGGTCGAGCAAACAGACGTATAATGGGTACATTATACAATAGTCGTGGATAAA
>NW_019421777.1:2148-4595 GCF_000390285.2 Anoplophora glabripennis
GTATTTTCAAAGACGCCGCAGTAAAACGAATAAACAGGTGCAAAAAACAATCAAACCATCAAGGTTTTAGGTACTGAAATCTACGAAAATACTAACTTTTTTATATATAACTCCACATGTAAATATTCTTATAACATTTACTTGCTTAGTCCTACATATAAAATTGTTTACTTTTATTTAGTACGTGAAAATAATTCTTAAAATGTGAGGTTAGAATAACAGCAAACGCGCGTTTTACAAACGCTTTTTTTAGTTATTATTTTATTTGAGTAAATTTAAATAGTAACAATGAATAAACAGAACACCAAGGATTTTATTGTTGTGCTTACTTTTGTTCTACACGTTTTACTTTTCAAGATTTCAGTACCTAAAAACGTCAGAAATTTGACTATTTCTCTGCCAGGGATATGGCCACCTTAATAATCCAATAAGGATATCATTTTATAAAAAAAAATCCAAACAGGATGATTTTTTCAGAGTTGTTTGGAGACTGACTCCTGAGTATCCAAGCAAAAGATCACACTCGAACTGCTGATACGACTTTCGAGATGGGGTGGTTTCCTAAATTTTTTTTAGAGCAAAATGATCTTAATAGAAGTTGTAGAGGATCAAATTCTGAACAACTTTTCCTTATATTTTTTTTTATATTTCTAATACTTAACGAGTTACTGCGCATTATATGATAAAAAATTCACAGGACGGGTCTTAAACATTTTTTTGAATATAACTTTAATAAAAGTTGGAGAGGAGTAAATGCTCTAAAATTTTACATTGTAATTTTTTTATTATCTCGACTACTTAACAAGTTACAGCGCATTTATATAGGCCTAATTCACTATCTCCATAAAAATCATCAATTCAGTTCTCTTTTCCTGGAAGGCTCAGGTGAATTAATCTCTTTCTCAATATGATCCGGATCGATGTTTAAACTGTCATCCTGGGTACGTGATGTACTGTTTTCAGGGTCGTCATCGATATTGCCATCATCGCTGTCATTTCCAAATTCAGATAATGGCAATGGTTGTGCATTATCGCAAATCTCGCCAGCGCTGTGTTTGCACATTACGCTGCTTTACAGGGTGTACCGCATTGGCATGAAATAAGGTTTAGAAGCTCTGCTAGAGCTGGTTCTTCTTTGGTTCTGCAAAAACATGTGCGCAATTTTTTTCATATAATGCACAGTAACTCGTTAAGTATTAAGAGATACAAAAAAAATATAAGGAAAATTTTTTCAGAATTCCTCTACAACTTTTATTAAGCGCAAGTCGTACCAGGAGTTCGAGTATGATCTTTTGGTTGGATACTCAGTCCTCAAGCAATCCTGAAAAAAAACATCCTGTTTGGAATTTTTTTTGCGATCCCTATAAGCCGAGCACAACTTTATTGGATTACTAGATACGTTGACTGAAATATTCTGTAATATTTAATTCAACGCTGAATTTACTATATTGTGCGGACCGAGTCCAGTTACTAAGTGACGATATATCTGTTGCGAACAGATATATAGAAGGCGAGAGTCAGATTTAGATTTGATTGACGTTTTTGTAAACATAATAATATATTCAGCATTATTACTGTATTTCTTTGAGTTATATAAATTACATAATCAAGTTTAATTCATATTTAAGTCAATAAGACTACAATTGTGACTTAGCAGCCTCTTGCAAGATTAGTTTCAAAAACGTCATTAGAGCTACTTAGTTAGCTACCAGAAAATTATTCCCCACTTTGGTGAATAAACCGTAATAATTTGTTAGTACCGATCATTGGTGGCCAAACACTTTAATATGTGGCCTGACAGATGCGAATTTTTATTGTTAAAATGTCAAAGTTCAGATGCCAATTAGAATGATATCACGTTCTTCACGTGAAAATTGCATTTTTAGTTATTTAAACTTTGATAATGTTAATGAAAATTTAACTGAACCATTAAATTGTCATAGGAAGTAATAGTCCACGAGCCCACGTACAAAGACAAAATTGATTACCAGCAAGCTGTAACTTTGCGTGCAACTTAAGTTTGACAAGTCTCCCAAGATTTGACTATGAGGAAAATTCAACAGTGGTAAGTTTTCCCGTGATTTTCAGGAAAACATGTCAATCTGGCATAAACATGGAATGTTATGACCAGCACTTTTTTTTAAGTTTAAATAAAAGATATATATTTTTTAAACCCCTCAAAATAAAATTGTCCGACAAAAATGTTGGTATTTTGAGTTTGTCCCCCACCCCAAATATGTCGATTTGGTGACATTATGGTTGGCGACAACCAGCAGCTGAATTTTTCTGGGAGGGTTTGGTAATAAGATTTGAAATGAAAGTATCTTATTGTCCGACAAAATTATTAAGAAGTTTTTGCAGTCCGACGCCCCGAAGATGTCGACTTAACGACACCATGGTTGGTGATAACCAACTGTCGGACAAAAGCGTCATTATTTAAAAAAATG
>NW_019421778.1:0-764 GCF_000390285.2 Anoplophora glabripennis
TATCCAACAATTACAGCGACTTCACGCGGGTATTCAACAAAATGACCTAATTGACGATGGGACGTTCTTTTGCAACATGACAATGCTCGACCATATATCGCCAAAAACGCCCATTCGGAAGTTGAATTAGAAAGTTCTACCCCACCCACCCTTACTCTCTCGACCTCACGTCTTCTAATTTTCACTTCTTGAGGATTTCTGCAGAAGAGGCATCGAGGAACTTGTTGAACTTTGGGAGGAGGTCATAAATAACGATGGAGAATACATCAATGATTAGCCTATTGATAATTGTAGAGTTAAAAATAAAACATCTTTAAGGAGGTATATCGGGTTTACTCAAATGCACAGATGTACTTGAAATTTATATAACGTATTACCCAGTGCTCACTCTGTGTGTCATATTTTTTTGACATTTTTTTTTTTGAATCTAGATTTTGAGATATTGTTGTTGAAAGATGTTCATTTTAATGTAGGTTTATATGGCGAAGATGGACGGTGCGGCTCTTTTTTTGCCCATAACTGAGGAAAAAATGTAGAAATTGTGAAACAAAACTTTTCCATAGATAGTACACAGTATTATCTTATTTTTGATGTAAAACTAATGTAAGTTTTGAACATAGTACAGCTGTATTAATTAGAAACAGAAACCAATACTTGCATTTCTGTCTGACTTGAGGATTAATGTGGCAACGTCGCAATCAGCTGACAGCAAGGAGGGAATACATTTGAAAGACTTGATAAAAACGAAATTGATTTCAAACATA
>NW_019421778.1:3476-4823 GCF_000390285.2 Anoplophora glabripennis
CATTATTTGTTGGACATTTTCTTTTAATTCTTCAGTCCGCTTTTTAGGTCGGCCGCTTCCTTCTTTTCTTGTTACACTGCCCGTTTCACGAAAAACATTAACACAACGCTGAACTGCACTTTGAAAAATTTTGTACTCAACAACGCCGGGAAATTGATTTTGAAATTCTATGAAACATTCCTCAATAGAATACTTCCATATTCCATCAATCTTGCGTCCATTTCTAAAGTAGGACTCTATGATAAACACTTTTTGTTCTTGAGAAAACACCATTTTAAACGCTTATAGTCATTAACGTTATTGAAACTGACAGCTGCTATACAGCTCGTTGAGAAATGAGGTTAAGTTGGTCGCTATAAGCTACTCCCTACGTCCAATGTGTCAGAGCCAACTTTGACCACGTTTTTATTTGAACGCTCGTTATTTTGTACAGAATTAAGAAACCTAAATTACAAAATTACTTAATTTGAATTAATTTGTAAAATTGGGACACGCCAAATATTACATTATTTTAATGGAACACCCTGTATATTTTCAAACATATGGATTGCTGAGAAAATTCTATACAGGGTGCGCCATTAGTGTGAGAAAGTAAACTCCCTTGTTACTAATACAGAAAAAAAGTTTATATAAAAGTTGTACAGAATCAAAAAATCTAAAGGACGAAATTAATTTGAAACAGACAGGGCGATGAGTAAAAACGGGAATCACCAAATGTTACATTTTCTAAATGGAACACCCTGTATATTTTTAAATATATGGATTACTGAGAAAATTCTATATATGGCCATATAAACAGTTTAACATTTTAATGCGGGGCTGCCAAGTTATGTAGAAAATTCTTCGAATTTTGGAAAAAACAGTACCTCGAAGAAGTTGTATTAACTTTCAACTACTAACACCTGGAGCAAAAATATTTGACGGAGTTATAGGCAAATGTTA
The DNA here is from genome assembly GCF_000390285.2 of Anoplophora glabripennis. NCBI lineage: Eukaryota > Metazoa > Arthropoda > Insecta > Coleoptera > Cerambycidae > Anoplophora > Anoplophora glabripennis. The sequence goes on from NW_019421778.1 coordinate 4,419, forward strand.
GGTAAATACTCCTATATTAGCTAATACACATATATATTTTATACAGGGCAATTTTTATAATACGATCATTTTAAGAAAGTTCAAAATTGATTTTCTAAAATTTTTCAAATGGAACACCCTGTGTTTTATTGTTCTATTTTATTTACATATCAGTCCATTTCAACATTTATTAAGTATGTTCTACACCTAAAGTTGTTGGTTTTTAAGATAGAGCAACATTTCTGGAAAAACCTAATTTTTATTATTTTCGGTCGCAAGAAATGGTTTTGGAAAAAACTTATAAAAAAACCTTAATTTTATTGTTATGTTCTAACAATACAGTTTATTTATTAAAAGAAAATAAAATAACAAAATAAATACGAAAGTAAATCAAATATTTAATTTTACAAGTGTTCAAAATGACGG
>NW_019421779.1:0-4578 GCF_000390285.2 Anoplophora glabripennis
GAAAGGGAAGAAAGGGAGGGTGGAAACGTTAGTATTAGACTGCCTGGGGTTAGAAAGGGCGACATGGCTAGCAGAGTTTTCAAACCAGAGGTAATAAAATATCTTTTAAGTAGGCTAAAAAATGTTTCATTTTGTGATAAAAAAATATTCAAATAATTTTTAATTTATTTATTGAAAGCAGTGATATAAATATAGGGTGTCTTGATTTATAGGTGTACAGGGTAGCCAAATTTTAAGGATATATACAGAAAGTAGTTAAGGGGTTACACTACTGTAACGGCCTAAAAAAGCGTGTTTTTGACAATTTTTTTTTAATAGAAGGAAAGGTAATAGAAAAAACTGTTTAAGTATGTTATTAGACATGTATTAAACGTACAGAAAATGTTTTTCTTTAAAAAATATTTCAAAATGGCTGCACTCTTGAAGCATGTTGCCGTCGAGGCGTTCCGCAGCACGCACTAAAACTAGTGCCAATTTCAACGTGGTTTATTTTCATCGTAAAAAGTGATATTTTTTATGTGTATTTCAAATAACTATTTCAATTTTTATTTTATGAAAATGACTTTATAAAGAAAGAAACTGCTGACATTTTTTGACGAATTAAAAAAAAAAAAAATTTTTTCTACGACTTTCTGGAGCCGAGATAATTTTTTTATTTAAAAAAAAATTTGAGAGCGCAATTAACATTTTACAGCGATGCACTTGAAATTCCTTCAAACATTGAAATAGACGAAGACGAACAAGAAAATGAATCAAAAGACAATCCGACAAAGAAGAATTTCATTCGATATATAATTTTATCAATATAGGATACTTGTTAGTTTTCATTGTAATAATTTTATACATATTTTATACATAGTTGTAAATAAAAATTGAAATAGTTATTTGAAAAAGATATACCCAAAAAAAGTGCATCTTTTTCAGCCATTTTTTGATCCTTAAAATTAATAAAATCGTCAACATTTTTGCATGAGCATGATGATATAACTCTTTACGAAGAAAATAAACCGAAGATCGTTCTGTAGGGCTATCCGCTGAGAAGATCTAGCCAATTTTCGAGAGCGCCTTTTTTTCAAAAAATCGATATATCGTGAAAATTAATATTTTAAAAATTTTTCAAAAATGTACTTTTTTGGCTTGCCGCGGGCTATGCTTGCAAGTATGGGAACGTAAATATAAATGAGTTATAAAAGAAGAGAAAAGAGAAGATTAACGGTTTTTTTCAATATATCTCAAAAAGTAACAAAGCAATCGATACTTACAAAAAATCAGTCGATAGATCTTTTTAAAACCTACAACTTTCTCATTTAAAATGTTTCAATCGGTGCTATATTTCCTTAGTTATTTTAGAAAACCCGTTTTTTGCAACTGTGATTTTTTTTAACCATGTTCGCCATTTTGGATCGAGTTCAAAGAACAAGAAACTCATTTTATTTCACTCTTCACACTATTTCACTATTATACTCAAATTTAATTTCCTATACGGTCATATTTTTTTTGTCCAGGTAATAATTTCTGCAAATTTAACATTAGGCCGTGACAGAATGTTTGGACTAATAGCTAGAGAAATACATGCGGGATTGTAGAAATATTGTTTTTTTGTAAAATTCGCAACTGTTGAAGTAAAACATTAAATTTTTGACAAAAAAACAGGGCACTTATTTGTTTATAACAATTGTTTCAATTAACTTATCGAAAAATCCGTACGTGTTTCTCTTCAAAATGTTGTTCTAAATATGTGGTTAAAATTTCAAAAGAAAATATTGATAATTGTTGGAGTTATGGTGCATACCGTTTTGAAAAAGTGTTTGGAGAAAAACGCGTTTAAAGTTTTGAAACGAGTTTTAGACATGAACGTGCATTGATGCTACACTAACGTACTTTTGTTTGAAAATTTTGCTTGAATTGTACACGCATACTCTCTAACAACATCCACGAGTGTATTAGAGAAGTTATAAATCAATTGGTAAGAAGATACGTGGTACCTTCCGAGTGAGTATGTTCATAGCGCAGGTAGCCGTATGAGAGATTCCCGAGACGCTTCAGGAAAAGCGCAAAATAAAAAAAAAAATCATGTATAAAACCTTTTGCCTCATATTCTAGAAGGCTCAAACTACCTTTTAAGCAAAAAAAACATTTTTCGAAAATTCTACAGTGCTGTAACCTCTTAAAATGTGTCAGTTCTCTTGTTGCCGTCAATTTCAAACTTACACTGCATTTGCATAACCTTAGCTACGAGTCTCTGAGCTGCTCTTGTTCTTGGGCTAGGCTCTGTGGTGGAAAATCCGCTGTCGGAATACCTAGGCCTAACCGGACATTCGTTTTAGTTCTTATTGTTGGTTCTAAGGCTGCTACGGATGGAGTCACCCCGCCGAGGCGTTCTGCAGTCGCCTACGTAACTGTCCGCATCGAATACTTTTAAAATTTTCACCATTCTTCACTGTTGACGACTGAGACTACTCAGTCACAGTGAAGTTTTTGCAGAGTCACTACTGAAGATGCCGATAGTGATGAGCAGCGAAACATTTACAAGTACTGGATGCGACCAGTTATAGAGGCGACTATGGAAGGTTTTGGAGGACCACCATTGTCTGAAGAGCGGTTGTTTTCGTAGCAGCCTTAGAACAAACAACAAGATCTGGAGTGAACATCAGGCTGGACCTAGGGGTTCAGATATGCATCTGCCTCACAGAGCATACCATGACAACAACAGTGGCAGTGCAAAGATTCCTAGCTAAGGTTAAAAAAGTGTACTTTAAATATCAACATGGGCCATGTTTTTGGTTATTTTTTTTATATTGAATAACTTTTTCGTTTATGAAAGAAGGAAAGTGGCATGAGATTTTAGTTGAACTTCATATTAACAGATGGCACAATAAGACATAGTTAAGCATGTCACAGCTGCCCACCACATTTGTTTCACTACTGCATTTTTTTTAGTTGCCAGTTCCTTGCAAAACGTTTTGCGACATTATTTCATTACGTGGCAAATTTTGAGAAAGTCATAGTTTCCAAATGTGCAAATTGTGAAGGCCCATTTCCATTTAATAGAAAATATTTGAAATTCTTTTGTTTTTCATACGTTTACTTTTGTCAATAGCTTGTGCGTCTACAAATAGGGACTAAAATTGTTATCGTTTTTAGGTAAGGGTGTTTTCATTGCAATTTTCTCCGACAGGGCAGCAATGGGCTGCCGCTACAACTGAAGGTCTTTTAATTTACTCTTTAAACTCAGATCTTGTTTTTGATCCCTGGGATTTACAAATAGGCATTACCCCTGCCGCGGTACGAGAAGCCGTCGAAGAGCAAGATTTTGCGAATGGTAAGACGTAAACGACAGTTTTGATCAGTTTGTCAGTTGCCTTAATGATTGTTCGATTGCAGCTTTGATCATGTCCATGAAACTTAACGAAGCAAAGTTAATACAGGAGGTTATCGAAAGCATCCCTACAAAAGACAGTAAGTTTAAAAAGTACATTTCTCACATATATTTTTTTATTATTATAGAAACTAATCCTGTAATTTTTTTCTGGAATTTTTATGTGACTACAAAATATTTTAAAAATTCGTAACGTTTAAAAATTTATGGCGTATCACTTTACTCGCCTTGATTGCAGTAGTCCATGANATGGCGTATCACTTTACTCGCCTTGATTGCAGTAGTCCATGAACTAAAGGACATAAAAAATTCTAATATTGCATTGCCTATTTTACTCTTGTCATTTTAGTGTGTTTACCTAACCTCTCAACTGTCAATTGTCAAATTTAAAATTTGACATCTACGATATTGGTATTTTTTTGGAAGAGTCTAATATTTTGGAAACGGTGTGTTAGGGATGTAGTGCAGAATGCTGAAGATGGTGTTAACCTCTAACACCATCTTCAGCATCCAATTGGAACACATTGAACTAAAAATAGTCATATAAAGGGCAGCTATTTTTTAACATTTGCAATTTTCGATTTATTTAATTTTTATAGCTTTCTGTATATAATTAAAACTAAATTAAGCTGTAGCAATGAATTCACAAACTCTATGGTTTTTCTTATCCGTAGGCTTACCGATTTATAGAAAAAATATTCACCTTTTTATATTCAGAAAAGATATATCCGTATACAGTCATGGTTTCAAATTTGTTATAAAAATACAAAGTGATATCCTAGTGATATTCAAATCATTTTGACAACTTACCGATTAAGTACCCTATTTATCGATAACTTTGAAATCCTACTGCTTTCACATTTTTTGCTTCTTTTTTAAAAGTGATAGTTTTGAGATTTCGAAAACTATAGGAGAGAAAAATGGTTAACTTAGGTGTTCAAAAAAAGTCTTAATTTTTTTAAATTTTAACAAATTTTGTATGAAAAAGATTATTTTTCAACACTGTGATTTCGGGCATTATAATAATTTTCTCTTCATTTTTATTTATTTATGAAAAGAACATTTTTTGAGAGCTTTTAAAGATAACAATGTGCTGAAAAAATACAAAAAAAGTTGCAAAGGAAATTATATTATCCACAGTGAAATTCTTTGCTATGATAAAGTTTTACAGATTTCAAAAAATTTCTAAAACTAAAAAA
>NW_019421780.1:0-4638 GCF_000390285.2 Anoplophora glabripennis
TTTTTTACCTTTAGCAGAAAACTTTTTTAGGGGCGCTTATGAAAGTCATTAAATTTTATTGCCAGGCGTTTTTTTACATGTTCAACTGACTTCGGAAAGACTTTACCCTATCTACGTTTTTTATGAGTCAATGCTTAATTTTTGGGGCCCCTGCTTTTTATTGCCGAAGATTCTTTAATTACTAACTAGGTTTCGTTGGTTGTTTTATCAACAAATAATAATCTGGGTATATCGCAATAGTTTTTAATCGTTATGCTGCAAAAGCAAGTTCATTTGTTTAAATATGCCCTCTGGACCTTTAAAACTGTGTTATCTAGAACTGTATAGTATTCTTAATGTATTATTACGACTTAAACTCATTCATGATTTTACTTAGAAACTATTTATTATATAGGGTGTCTCAATATCGCATGTATGTAGGGTGGTCTCTAACAGCTCCTTTCGCACTACTATAGAAATAAATGAAATAGACCCCCGAGTTTGGAAACCGATATTAACAAAATGTAGGGGCAAAAAATTTGAAATTTGGTCCGTAAATAGCCTCACTATTACTCTATTGTGTTAAAATTTCAGTTAGTTTCGTTAACCCAATTTTTTAGTTATTAATGAAAATGTTTTTTGCCTACAAAATTGATTTAACTTTAACTCGTCGTAATTTTTTTGTTAATTGATTAAAAAATTCCAAATTTTTACTGACGATAAGTCGAACTATTGTCTTAAGTACTGTAAAGGTCATTTGTCTCAAAAGCTTTTCTTTTTTTTATTTTTACGCAAAACAGAAGGGATTGCTATCTCCGTAAATTCTTTAAAGAAAGAAAAAACTGACTAAAGTAGTAAATAATTGTAAACAACAATCTGAAAAAATTTGTTAAAATAATACAGTTATAAAGGTTATACTGTATACCCTGCATCGGACCGTGAACGTAATTGACCATTCCGATGCTATTTTTAAGAATATCATATTTATAATTTTTTAGGTTTTGTGATCTAATTCGTATTAACTGATTGAACTTCTCGGAGGTGTGATGCAAAAACCATATCGCATGTCTAATATTACGTGGTANTTTTTTACCTTTAGCAGAAAACTTTTTTAGGGGCGCTTATGAAAGTCATTAAATTTTATTGCCAGGCGTTTTTTTACATGTTCAACTGACTTCGGGATTGCTATCTCCGTAAATTCTTTAAAGAAAGAAAAGACTGACTAAAGTAGTAAATAATTGTAAACAACAATCTGAAAAAATTTGTTAAAATAATACAGTTATAAAGGTTATACTGTATACCCTGCCCTGCATCGGACCGTGAACGTAATTGACCATTCCGATGCTATTTTTAAGAATATCATATTTATAATTTTTTAGGTTTTGTGATCTAATTCGTATTAACTGATTGAACTTCTCGGAGGTGTGATGCAAAAACCATATCGCATGTCTAATATTACGTGGTACATTCTCCAAAAGAACAGGTGAATCATTTTGTAAAAAATGCAAGTAGTGGGTACCAATTAGTCTCTGTAGTAGAATTTGTAGTCCAATTTGAATACCATCAACAATGCATGCCCATAAATTATTTGAAAATTTATGTTGGAAATTCGTTCTTCGGACCCCATGAGGATTTTCTATAGGCAATAATGGCTATTCGTCGATTACCAACACACTTCATTATTTTGTTCTAACCACTATTGACAAAAAAAAAACTGGCAGGATGGTCTTCTGCTCTTTTGGTCTTGTACACAACGAATGTGATATGGACACAGTTGGTTTTCATGTAGTTTTCAAAATTGTATTAACTTCACGAGAAAGTACCAGTCGTAGGTTGTCTTCGACAATGTTGAAAAATTCTTCTTCAATTTGTAACTTCTGATTTGATCGAGCTCGTACGGTACACATTTTTTTTCTTGTAACTTTCCATTATCATGAGCGCACTTTTCTGCCATAACATGATATTAGGTTTATTTTTGCAGCAGTCTCTAACGTTTTTTCAATTGTCCGGAGCATGCGCATTATGAAATTAACGTTTTTCCAGAACAAAAGTCAAACTCTGACCAGTTTGGTGTTGGTGCAGGATTTTCAACTATCACCAAACTTTTGCTGACGATCGTACTGGTTGGAGATTTATCTGTGGACTATTAATTCGAGACATGCGCATTAGTTTTGAATATATTTCCATAAGATTTTTGACGGAATAATGAGCAAAGTATCAATTACATTATTTATTTGTGTTTTTTTATTAAATTATTAAGTACTAATTATGTTATCGTAAAACGCGCATTTGGAAATGATAATATGGACAAAATTAAGTAAAAAATATTGATCATTAAGATTAAAATCGTAGCTCCCATAGCAATAACGTAAATTAATAAATTTTTCAATTTATTCGTTTTGACATTCAAGAACAACCATTCTCATAATTTGTAGTTTGTAACTCCAACTACTCTAACTAGTTAATGACAGATATAAAAAAGATAAAAAGATATAAAATTGCATACATAATGGTGCTTGCCAGATAATTGTTTCTGTAGTGGTAGAATTGATAAAGACTGAGATACATGATAAAAAAAACTGCTGAAATATATGTAAAACAATATTTCAACATGTACAGCTTCAAGACTAAAAAAAGTTGAGTTGAATCCATGGTTTCTCAGAAATCTGCCATAAGTTTATCAGGTCAGCGAAAATTTATTTGGAAATGTGCTACAGTTTTCACTTTATAGAAATGTACAACACACAAAGTTTGATAACTGAATCAAGAATTCCTCAACGATTTACATTTATTATACTTAATATTTTATATTATACAGGCACATAAAAGTTGCACCAAACTAATAATATTTTTAAAATTATACATCATGTCTCATTTGTTCGGGTAAATATCTTCGGAAATTGAAAAAAGGGATTTAAAATTTTTTAACTGTCACCCTATATAAAACATTACGCAAATTATAAGAAATAGACCCCAATACACCTTAATGAAATAGAAAAAAAAATGCATCTACATGTATCAAACTTAATAGAGGGCCAATTAAAAAAAATCAAGATACGTGTGAATGAAAACTGAACTTATGAGGTGCGTAATTAATATTTTTCTATTTGAAATTATTAAGACTTGTGATGCTTGAACGGGTGAAGACTACATTTTGTTATCACCTTTAGTTTTGGAAAGTAAGTAAGAAAAATATTCAAACGACACCGAAACAATACGACTTGGACCTCTTTAGTTTATCAAAGTAGGCTCTAAATTCAACAAGGAATTCTAAAATACAATAGTATACAGTGTTCCTCTTGAAAAAAAAAAAATAAAAGAAATGGAGCACACTGCATTTCAATAGTTATTTAAAATACTCGTGTCATTTTTTATTACACGGAGGGTTTGGTTAAAAACAGGAGCAAAGCGTGTCGTGCAAATCTCCTGCGAAATGGTAAATGTATCAGGAATATTTGTAGAACTAGAGTCGAGTGCTATAAATAAAACATAAAAACATAAAACACACCACAGCAATGAGACAGAATGAACTTATACATTATCAAAAATTTTAAGTAACCATTTGTAGGTTTTCACAATGGTACCACAGAAACAATATAGCTTATCGCCTCAGACCGCGCTTTAAATTCTGGAAATTGGCAACCTAAAAAGGATGCAAGCATCCAACAATAAAATTTAACGCGGTAACTTTTCTACACGGTAATAGGAGGCAGTTCTAGCGGTGGCTTTGTTGCCAAATAATAAGTGCCAAATAAATTTAATGCATTTAATTATGTAATTGAAGAGTTGTGAATTTGTGTTAAATGCTAAATAAAATAAATCAAGTTAGAATTAAAACTATGAATTTACCTAATTAATTATTTATTTCAAAAAAATTTAAAAATGTAAAATTTCCTTAAGAATAGTACCTTAATTTTTTATTTAGTAAAATTGTTGGAACCTCAAGGCGTGGTTGATACGAAATTTATAAAAAAAAAACGACAAATCATCAATCAATGAGAGATAAGATACTACTGATGTTGCAATTACTGACTGTAGTCTGTTGGGAAATGAAAGAGAGTAATAAAACCCCGAGATAGGAACCGGCCATGGGCGTGGTAATATTTCGTTTCAGGTAATTATCGGGTAACACTAATGCGAACAGGTAATGGGTGTACATTAGTATATTTTACTGGATACATCATAGGGCAGGAGCCAGTGTATTGTGACAGATCAATCCAGTCTTAGAGCTGAATATACGAAGACGTGCTAGTGCAGTAGAGTAAAATTCGACTTGTGTTTAGTGACTATTGTGCCAGTGGATATAATATTGTTTGGGTNCAGTTATTTTAATGTGAATTTAAATGCTAAATAAAATAAATCAAGTTAGAATTAAAACTATGAATTTACCTAATTAATTATTTATTTCAAAAAAATTTAAAAATGTAAAATTTCCTTAAGAATAGTACCTTAATTTTTTATTTAGTAAAATTGTTGGAACCTCAAGGCGTGGTTGATACGAAATTTATAAAAAAAAAACGACAAATCATCAATCAATGAGAGATAAGATACTACTGATGTTGCAATTACTGACTGTAGTCTGTTGGGAAATGAAAGAGAGTAATAAAACCCCGAGATAGGAACCGGCCATGGGCGTGGTAATATTTCGTTTCAGGTAAT
>NW_019421781.1:0-4575 GCF_000390285.2 Anoplophora glabripennis
AGTGGATGTCTGTAAGTCATTTAAAATTCTTGGGAATTATTTATTAAAGAAAACCAACCAACTAAAATCTAAATAGAGCGAGCTAATCGATAGGACTTCAGAATACTTCAGATAGTTACTGGGTCACTTGTGTATCTCCACTTCCAAAATAGCGTTTATTTTTAAATTCTCAAGAGGTTACAAGTAAGAATGTCGAAAGATTGTAAAATTTCTCTTTTGGCCTAAAACGTCCAGATTGTTAAATTTTCTTTGTTTTTGTGTTCTTTTACTATATGGGTAGTAATTGACAGATTAGTAGATTGTCAAATATTTAAAATCATCACCAGTTTGGACATTCTGCGTTGGAAGTTCTGAATCACCTGAGTACAATTTTTCTCAACCGATGGTATGGACGAGGTAGAGACAATCCATGGTAACGTCGTAGTCCAGATTTACATCCAATGGACTTTTACTTTTGGGACTACGTAAAACACCTTGAGTACCTATACAGGGGCCGTAATTAGTACTGGGAATGAATCATGGCAATGGATTGTGACTGTTGTTGAAGCAATTCGAAATTTGCATCTGAGCTCTTTAAATGTCAGGAGAAAAAAAATATATATTTTAAATAAAAACCTTAAGTAAATGAGTAATTTTTTTAATTACCTGTACTCGTCCCATAGTGGGAATGAAATCATACCCTTTTTTTCTCTCGAACTTCACCTGTTATTCGTAGAAAAGTATAAAGAAAGAAATCACATACTGTGAGGAGCAAAAAGTCTACACATTTTATGTATTGCCTGTTGAACCTATAAAATATGGCAAAATACTAATCATATTCGATTTCCGCATCACGATAAACTCTCTTAGACCTAATTTGATGCAAATAACTACTCTGTCAAAAGTACCGAGAAAAAAATATTTGTTTTAATTTTTTTCCAGTAATTATTATTAACTTTTGCACAAAGTTATCTTGACCTATTTTGACTTCAAGAACCTTCCATTTCAATATGGCCCATTCGTTTCAAAACATTTCCCTGTACATTCATTAACTCTGAATATTTCCATGAATAGCCCCATAGAGAGTAGAGAATAGAGTAACGTTGAATCATGATTTATTAAACAATTGTTGAAATGCATAAAAATGTTTTTTCGTATTTTGACAATTTTGATAACATGCTATTTTACTAAGTTAAAAATCGTTTACTAAAGTGATACTTTACGACATGAAATGTCACTTTACTATATAATTATGTTTCTGTTAATAAAAAACAGTTTGATAGAAAACTGTTTATTTAAATATTGGAAACATTGTTATATATATATAAAGTACAATTATTCAAATTTGAAAAGTTAACAACACGAAATTTATTCAATTCTACTTGTTCTTCTTGGAAACTATGATTCTCTATCTGCATTCCTGAACGATCCTGAGGTGCCACTAGTTCTTGCTGATGAAATATACTTTTGAACTTATTGATGATGCTTTCCTCGATATACTCAGTCACATTAGTTGACTGCCATCCTCCATGTATTTTAAGTGTTTGAATATACGTCCTCCACAAGCAATGGCCAGGTAACTTGATGAATCCGGGAGTTTTTAGTATTCTGCAACTCTTTGGGGAATTTTTGCAAAACTGTTGATACCAGCTGGTTCTATTGTGCACTTACCTTGATTATAGTAAATGAAAAATATATTGTGTTTTACTTGTTTGGGTCTCAATTGTAAATACATATTATAAATTTTATGTCCATTGCACTTTGATTCTACAATAAATAAATACACGTTTCTTTTTGGTTTTGCTATCATGTAAAGTTATAACCAAAATTTTCCCCGTTTCTTCTATATCTTTAACAGTTAAACTACACAATTCTTAAATCCCAAATATTAGTACCACTTTCATTAATAAGAACTTATCGTTTGGAGCTCTTTTAAAAACATAGGTTTACAAAAGATGGTATTACAGCATGGCAACTTGATTAATTGCAGAAAGTATTATCAAAAATTTGTTGTTTAATAATACTTTAATAGCGATTTCCTACTAAACGGTTACCTACGTTGAATAAAGAGTACATATATTTTTTTTTGATATTGTTTCTCTTTTCAATAATGTTTAAATTTCTGTGATGTCTAGTAAGAAAAAAAGTTATAAACAAAACAAATTTTGAGTTCTATTTAAAGTGCCCTCTAGCGGCGCATAATGAAACTTTTCTCTGACTGGTTCAATAGAGATTCATCTACTTAGTGGGTGTGCCAAATGAGAGACTAATCGAACTAGAATTAAGTTATTATAAGTTATTTAAATACNCCTTTCCACATATCTTTGAACGTGTCCTTTTACTCTTATAATTCACTTCACTTCACTTTCTCTTATTCACTTATACACCTTATTCTACTTTCTTTACATTCAATTTTATCTTATACTTCAAAATAATTTTTTATTTTCTCATATTATTTGCCCTTTTTAATAACTACATAATCCTTGTGTATTCTACTTTAAATTTAACACTTTTCTGACATACATTTTAATTCATCTACAAATTGTCTTTCATTTTTAATATCATTTATTACCTCTTATTCTAACTTATTTTCTATCTATTTACTAACATGATAATCAACTCAATCATAAATAATAACCATTCCAACCATTGATTTTGCCACTTTGCCTTTTACATAACGATTTAAATTTAAATTTTACTTTTATCCCATTAATCTGGTTTCATCTCAATATATATTAAAAGTATAATTATCCAATTTTGAAATATTAACAACACGAAATTTATTCAATTCTACTTGCTTTTCTTGAAAACTATTATGATTTTCTATCTGCTTTCCTGAATGATCTTGAGGTGCCACTAGTTCTTAGTGATGAAATACACTTTTTGAAATTTTCAACTTAGTGACGATGCTTTCTTCAGCCATACTAGTTGACTGCCATCCTCCATGTCTTTTAAGTGTTTGAATATAAGCTCCACTTGCAGGAAGGTGGCAGACGTCCTTCTTGAGGAATGACCAGTGTAACTGGATGTATATGGGAGTTTTAAGATTCTGCAACTCTCTGGGGAATTTTTTCAAAACTGTTCGTGTTAACTGGTTGTATTGTGCACTGTTGCGCACTTACCGTGATTATAATAAATGAAAAATCTATTGTGTTTTACTTATTTGGGTCTCAATTGTAAATATTTATGATAAATTTCATATCCGTTGCACTCTGATCCTACTAAACCCATAATTTTGGTTTTGGTATCATATAAAGTTATAACCAAAATTTTGCCCGTGTCTTCTATATCTTAACAGTTAAACTGCACAATTCTGCATGCAGACAAGTCCCATTTAAACCAAATATTAGTACCACTTTCGTATGTCTCACTTTGACGTTTTAAAAAGGCAAGCAACTTTTTATATTGTGATAAATATGTCCATATTTTCGTTTGTATAGTACTTTTCAACATGGAATATGTAGACCATAAACCGGATGCCTTAAGAGATTTAGCCCAAAATAACGAAAGACATTGTATGAAAAACACTAAAATATGTATAAAAAATAGCTTACCTTCTCAAAAAATACGCTAGCATCTTCCACAAAATATTTCATATATCTTCTCGTATTTTTCCTTGGATTTTAAAGGAAATAAGCTCGAAGATACTTCTCGAGGGGCATTTAAAATGTCTTCAGAACAATTTTCTAAAGTGTTCTCAGTAGCAAGACTAATTTTTATAATTAATATATAACTTCAACTCAATTCGACTCGCAAAAATGAAACTTAACTGTTATTATATAAATAAACAAAGCCGTGTCTGGTTACTAGGTTACAAAAATCCTGTACAAGTACATACCTACTATGAAATTTTAAATTTCTAACTTTGTAATGCTTTTATATATATCACTATTTGCTTATATCTACTAACACAAAATTCGAAAAAATAGTATAAACAAATCTCGTAAGAAAAGTAGTTTTACTAAACTTTGCTTTTCTAAACTTTTAATATACTATTAACATGTATTTTAATTTTATTAACGTTCTTAAATCCATGAATGTATTTTACTTGAACTCTCATCTAACTTCACTCACTCGGTACGGTCAATCAAACGTATGTGTGCACTTTGCCGAGGTTTATAGACCTATTGAGGGATTTACTGTGTTTTTATTGCTGTTTTTATTTACCAGAATCAATAGGATTTAAGCCAATGCTGAAATAGTACCCTTCTCCCACAACACTCGCCAGTATCAGAGACGTATATTCCTTTCCGAGTTGAAGAGAACGCTATATTTATAGATTTATTGTGATCACAGCGATTTCTTTTTGTTTTACGACCCTGTCAGCTCCGCGGCCTCATCAGGACGAACAACAATGGCGGTACGAGACGGAGGCCCTTTGAAAACTCGCGCAATGAATGAACCTTTCATTTAGCGCAACTGGTTGCATGCAGTTTATGACAGTCGTTTCTCTCTCTCTCCCTCGTCAGTTTAAATCGACCGAATTAAAATGCATGGGGCTTCAGTTTCAGCGACAGATTCCGATCCCATTGTGTTGATGGATTAAAAATAGTTAAGCCGTATATCAAATGGAATACGACGGGATTAAATAATATG
>NW_019421782.1:0-4001 GCF_000390285.2 Anoplophora glabripennis
CGCATTTATGTATTGCTGGTTTCGGAGATGCCTTCCAGGTGACGTAATCCTCGTGATGGTCGATGCTGGATTTCGGTGCTCTCGGTCGTCAAACTGGTCCCATGTGCTTGACTTTCCAATGGTAAATAGGATTTGCACTTCACCTGCCGTTGTATTTTCCCACTGCACTTCACTAATTTTTATTCGACAATTTATACTTTGCACTTTTGGTTAAATAACATTTGTTCCCATTATATAAGTTTCCAGTAGGTATTTGGTTAGTTGAGAAAAATTTTAACTGATGGAAAATTACACTTTTTGACAGATTGCAGATTGTCGTTTGACGTTTCAAAACTGGTAAAAGTTCACCATTTATTTACTTAATTTTGACTTGCTTTTGTTGATTGTTGGTTGTTTCTATGGCAACATCATATTAAATTTTTGTGAAATTTTTAATTGAAAATTATGACTTCATGCATGTTTTTTGCAGCATGACTATTACATATTCTGATTCTACACAATTTTCTCTAAATTTTGTTGTCTGTATATTTTTTTTTCGTTCATTTTCAAACATTCACCTATACTTGTAAAGACTAATCTGCGCTATTTAATTTAATTCTATGTCTGTAATACTGTTCCACGACATTGATATTTACTTATTTTCACTTGTCTGAACAGTCTCTTCCTGTTTGAATTAACTTTTAACTGAAATATTTTTAGGTCCATCGTGTTTTGACAACTTCAAAAGTTTATACACTACATGGAACGTAAATTGGGATTTGAATACAGTTTTATCTGACTAGAAGGTCTTTTTACCACATAAAAAAAATTCAAAATAAAATAATAATTCTTTTTAAGGACAAGATTGGTATAGTTTTACAATTTAATTTTGGCTTGGATTATGTCAATGTTATTTAGAGAACTAAATAAAGGAGGATGTTCTAGCACAACCTCACTATTTTAGCAATAACTTGAAAAAAGATATCGACCTCCGGTTTGTGTATTTGTTTTCCATAATGAATGGTCTATCAAGCTATGAAAAAAAAACCTATATCGTTGCATTTAATATTTTTAGTAAACGGAGACAATTACAGAACTTTTCTCATTAGCGTCATCTACCGTTGCACAGGAAAATAATATTTTTATTCCTATATCATAAAAATAAATTTTATTAATAGTTCTTTAAAATGAGCCATCGTTTATTGAAATCGATTAAAGCATTTAGAAGTTATGACAATTTAAAAATTTCAAGATAGCGTCCTTCATACTGACGTTGCTATAGTAATAACAAAAAAAAAGTTCAAACAAAACTTGTGAAGGGTTTAACAGTGTATATAAAAAATGTATTTGCAACTTAGATTATATAAGCGAAATTTCGAAAAACTGATAATTTTCTGTAACACTATAGCGGTTGCGCCCCCTAGCGGCGAAGTTACAAACTTGAAAATATTTTAAATCAATTTCTTTTGGTCGTATTTGTTAATAGATTTTTTACCTCAAAATCGTAGCACGTCTAGTTTTCTATATACAGCCGCTCGATACCGTTAATGGATTACTCTGTATATTCTTGCCTTTTAAGGCCTATTTAATTCAAAATTTTACATTGTTTAGCTTATTTTGACAGATTGATGTATTCATCTAACCATTTTGCCTTTTTATTAAACTTTTTTGTATATGTAAATTTTATTCATTTTCTCATGTCTAGTATTACACATCTCTGTTGTTAGTTTTTCTCTACTTTTTCTAGCGTGAATATGTCTAAATTTTCAACATTACGTTGTTATTTATTTATTTAACGTTTCAACTTAGAATATCATAACACTATGTTATTTTCAAGAAAAATCCACGGGCGTACGAATTATTTATTTAAAGGAGTAACCCACCTCAGGCACTTCACTGGTATCTTTGTTTTATTCACCATAACTAATGTGTTATTAATGCCAAATTTCAGTTTAATATTCTAAGTATAAATATTATTAATTCATTCATTATTCTCAATAATATTTTTTTTCGGCAATACTTAGTAGTATTTAGTAGATACTCGTAAGTTGTTTACATATAAGGCGTTACAAATAATCACTTATTAATTTAAAGCTATTATTAACCCCTCACTCCTGTAAATGAAAACTATGTGGCTGGGAAATTATGAGACACATTGGAAATAGTCAGCTGTTTTATACTATTTCTACGCTGAATATTTTAAGCCGGCCCGAGTCCTCTGTTTCTATTCTAAAATTAGTACTACAACAACTTCTAACCTCGTTCTCTTTTAAGGGCAGTTAAGCAAATACACAATTTCCAGCAACTCTCTCCTTTATCTTGCAAAGTTCGGTAATAGTTTTTATGGAGGAGTTTTTCAGAAACACACTTGGAATTTTAATGTTAGGCTTTGGTGTGATATGACTCATAAGTATCGCATCTGTTTATTTTCACAGCTATTTGGCTTACAGAAACAATAATAGGAACAACAATATTGTCAATGTCAATAAAGTCAAATTTCTGCCTGGAAAAGTGTTTCCAGTTAGCACAAATTGGCTTCGACGGATGTCTTATGAAGGTAGTGATGCCAAACTCTGCACAACGTAGGTCCATGGGCTACATCCGGATCATTATAAGATGGATGTCCACAGTGGCAGCGTCAAATTAACCGTAAGTCATCCATTGGACATCCATCATCCTTACATTACTTCCGTCAATATTTTCTACCTAATTCCTCACATTTATATTTACTTATTTCTTCAAATCTTAATTTGTTTATGTTTTATCCAATTTCTTCCAACAGACTAATAATATTCGCTCTACTCGGATTTAAAACCTCTTTAGCTGTAAATATGTATATGTATAAATTGATACTTGCTTTCATATTATAAATTTATAAAATATCGACGAGTCCAATGAGCTATTTAGTGCTCACATTTTAATATTAAGCAAAAGGTTACCAATGTTAATAGTTACAAGGGAAAATATATTTAATATTGAAGTATGTATACCCAGTGTTAAATCTTAAAACAAAATGGCGGGCTCTTATTTATTTACTAATTCTTGCTTTCTGTATTTACTTACTTTATCTTTAAGCAGCTGTCCGTTGCTGTAAAATAAGGCAGCAAATTAATGTATGAACAGTTTATTAGATAACGTTAATTGACTGTTAGCATAACAAAACTGTTAACTTTTAACTTGAAAATTGAGATTGCTAATTAACCTATGTTTGGATCTTTCTCAAACTTTGTTAAATTCACTTGAAATTAATAAATCTGTTTGAAATTACTACAAANTATGAACAGTTTATTAGATAACGTTAATTGACTGTTAGCATAACAAAACTGTTAACTTTTAACTTGAAAATTGAGATTGCTAATTAACCTATGTTTGGATCTTTCTCAAACTTTGTTAAATTCACTTGAAATTAATAAATCTGTTTGGAATTTCAGTGTTATCGAAAGTAAAATATGTATACAATATGCCAAAGTTTGGTCGACATTTTTGTTGCTTGCATAAAACCAGGTAGACAGGTATAAACAGGTAACTTTAAATTAGTATTTTGTGAGTTATAAGGTTTTCCATATTGTTATGTGTATATGCAAATTTAGATAATTTTATTGCGGACACGGTGGTATTTGGTCGACATAGCAAAAACTTGCAAAAGTCTTGAATACTTAAAGTTCGGAAATTATAGAAGAGAGTGGGGTGCGACAGAGAAACACTCTGTGTATAAGTTTATACCTGGAAGAAGGATACCGAATAACAATTGCTTGCATGGGCCCTACTCAGTTAGAGTCAGTGCGCATGCGTATTTCACCATATGATAGTAAAAAAAGTTTGACTTACTCTAGAGAAACTGTTTTGGGTTAAAAAAAATATTATTAATATTTGAAATCATAATAAGAAGAAGAAGAGGAAGAAAAATAAAAATAAGTATTATAAATAATTATAATAATAAAAATATGTCAGAAATATCAGTTTACTTTTAAAACGTTTAGTATTATATTTTTATAAATTAATGTTTTGTAGGTTTTAAAAAG
>NW_019421782.1:4406-4816 GCF_000390285.2 Anoplophora glabripennis
AAATAATAATAATAATAAATAATAATAAATATAATAATAATAATAATAATAATAATAATAATAATAATATGCAAGATTTTTTTCTTAATTCTTAAATTAAAATCAGTTCTTAAAGGACGCTCCTTTCAGATTCTTTCGGTTTTTTTTAAAGTATAAACGAAATATCCTGTATATCACAATTCGTGGATTCTTTTTGCTTTTGTTTCATCCTTTATCATTTGCCTCCCTTCTTCCACTATACACTTTTCGATTGTTAGGAGCCAATTATTAATAAAAGAATCCTTATAGATCCGTTACTGGTATAAACAGCGGGTCAACTAAATAACAGCAAATACATTTTATACCGAGGTATAATTCTCTTAAAATATCTCCGACCGATTTATTTCCCAACCTTCCAGAGTCAACAATAA
>NW_019421783.1:0-3607 GCF_000390285.2 Anoplophora glabripennis
AATCTTCGTACTCATTATCAAAATTAGCTGGCTCTTCGATGTACGTCCTTTTGGGTCACAGAACTTTTACGAACTTATTAACCGCAGACGTACAGACACAAAGGAAATGTATACAGTTATTTAGCACTTGTGGCAGCTTATTGTGTTTACTTTTTAATTTTGTCATTAGCCAAACCGCTAACTAAAAGGTACTAAAAATTTATTGCACTAAATAATGTGTTTGCACAGACTATTTTTTATATAATGCATCTAAATCTTATTCCATACATAAACTGCACTTTAAATAAATCACATAAAATAATTACTTAAAAGTGTTATGAACGTAATATATTTTTTTATGNTACTTAAAAGTGTTATGAACATAATATATTTATTAGTATATAAACTATCTTTTTCTTTGACATCGGAATAAATGTTATACATTTTCCCTCACAATCAATTCAGAAAAATTGTCATCACTAGTTCTTCCAACGAGATATTTCTTGGACATTAAGCTATCTATCTTCTACATATACTGATGCTATAACTCTTCCATTTTCCATGTCTTTTCAATGTTATCATATCTGCAGCTGCATCTACAAAAAAAGTTGCCAATATACGACGCAAACAATGACCTGTATACATTTTAGCATCGCGTACCCGAGACATTTTGCAATCCTGGACGGTATGCTACCGAAGGTATTTTTGCTGCTGGTTCTTTAATTTCTTTTGGTCGCAATGATATATACTATCGATACAATTGGAGAGCGTGCATTTCATTTTCTTCCACAATAGTAAAGGATTTTGGTACTCTAGTTTTTGTACCCTTTATTTTTACTACAACAACGGTTCCTTTGTCATCTATATCATCTATGGAGAGCTTTACCAACTCATCTCTTCTTAATCCTCCAAAAACACCCATTATAGAACAACCTACAATAACAAAAACCTATTAAGCACTGTTGAATTCAAAACTTTTAGAAACAATTTTATGACGAGAAGTGTTACTAGAAGAAAGGTACCTCTTTCATTTTTTATAGGAAGTCTAGTTACCTGGGTGATCATTTCTGGTGAGGAAGTCAGTACAAAGCGACTTTAAATCATGTTTTTTTTTCTGTGGATAATTATAAAAAGTTTCTACCATGGATTTCATAAAGTAGCTTTGTATCTCTCAAACTATTAGAAAAATATGAGATCCCTGAAATCGGTCATCCTTCAGTTGGAATTTTTTCGACTGGTTCTTCAAGAGACATCTCCTCGGATGAAAATTGCTACAATAACTATAAAATTACTTAAGTAGCTTTATGACCTACTTAAAGTTTATGAAGACAGATTAATTATGACTCTGATTTACGAGTACCACACTTGCTGCGACAGCCACTCTGATTTATCTATCAGATCCGTCATTTAAATAATGGATCAAACGCTAACAATTCCAAGAGATATTTATATGAACATGTTGGTATTCATACCACACATCATTTAATTTTAAATTTATGGTAATGTAAATGAGCGTCCTCAAGACTCACCTACCAACTAGTTCTGGTTCGCTCAACAGACGATCTTAATTAATGAGAATGAGATTAATTCGGTTTTTTTTGTTACTCGGTGCTTGTTGACAGGAAATATTTACTAGTTTAATCCCCGGTCTAATAGGTTCGATTAACCAAGTTCTCTTAATAAAAACACTTGTTAAATAACTAAGAAAACAACTATATCTTTCTCGCAAAACACAGAAGATGTTTAACTTCTGTCTTTACAACTTGCAGTCAACAAAGTGATAACCAGTCTTGAAACTCAACAATTGTTAATTAGTTTCGTTCATTTGTTTGCGACTAATTGTTTAATTATTAAACATTAATTTTAGAAGCGAATATCGTAGATATAGGTTCTAATTGATCCAAACAAACGTATCGAGAGAGAAAAATTTCAAAATGTTGAAATTAAGTAGTCCGCTCGAGAATTCACTCTTTTTGCATTAATTAGAACTTATTTTTATCTTTATTTGATGCAAAAAGAGCGAATTCCCGAGCGGCGTTTGCCTGAGCCTGGGACAATTTGTTTATAACGCCGTTTTGCACGTTTTACTTTGTTAACCGCTTTTTCCGATACGTTTCTTTCTTCTTGAAAAAAAAATTAATTTGGTAGATCTTAAAATGTGTCCGCTTTTGAAAGTAAAACATTTAGAATGATATTTATGGAATAACTTGTATAACGCCAATAATTCCGGATGTTCTAAATAAACATGTCGAGAGTAGGTTTCGTTTTCTCGCATTTGAATTTCATGTGTTCCAGCTTAACAAAATACCCCGTAAGTCCATGTAAATCTGACTTATCACGTCCTTTGTGCATTAAATACATTCCTGGGCGCAACAGGTTCTCTCTCATCAAATTTCCAGTCGATTTCTGACAGGGTGTCCTGTGTGTGAATGCACAGCATTGGAAATGCAATAGTCCACTCGTGTAATCACTGGGCAGAATACGAGTATAGGCTAAACCTCAAAATAGAAACAAGGGAAGTACATAATATTATATTTAGGTGCACTGTTTTTTCAATATCTACCTGAGTATAATTTATTGAAAATCACAATTAGAATACAACTAAATAATTAACTTTAAACTAGACAAAATATTGCATACCGAGAAGAACAATTCATAAAAGCTATTTTTTCTTTAAAAATTAAAGGAACACGCAATTTTTTCTTATATGAATTTATCCATAAAGTGAGAGAAAAGTTTACAAAGGCTTAGAATCAAAAAAATGTTTTTTTTAATGTGTACATCCGTAATAGTTCATGATCTTGAAATAAATAGTCATGCAACATATTTTTTGGATATTTATCCATGGTTTATTACTAGTCATGAAATCAAAAGGTCTATTTGCGAAAAAATATATGATGGTTAATTAATAAGGGTTTATTTTATAATAAATCAATAAATAATATAAAATAACAATACCTAATACTGATAAGTGAAAATTCAGGTAACACCAAATTAGCTAGTATTCCATAAAAAATAATTCCATAACTAAAATTACACAGGCAAAAGGCATTATTAAATGTACACCATACAAGCACAATGATTTATAATTATGCTTACGATGTACACCATCGAAACACTTCGTCTTTGTTCGTGACGCAAATTAGTAAGGTAAAATGAGGTACGAATTCATTTGCCAAAGCAACATGTTTACTTGTTACAACTACTTGTACCACTGTATACAATATTAAGTTTAGTTGTGCCAGTAAGTTTCAGTAATCTTATTTACCAACCACAGTTAGCTATACAGGGTGATTCACAACTTATCCAAAAAAATTTGGGAACAGATGCAGCATGAGAAATGGTATCAATATTGTAAAAAAAATTTTTGTAAAATCCTTATAGTTTCCGAGAAAAAAAATATTGAAGTTATAGTACATTCAACCACTACATAGCTGGACAACTGTAGTCTCTAGCGTCATTCGCCACGTGGCTTCAGCGACTCCGAATACTGAATTCGGACTTTGCAATCGTCGTTGCGATATTTACGTTATCTGTGGTGTTTTAGTAGTTAGTGTCAAAAATGGGTAGTTAGTGTCAAAAATGGTTTGCGTGTACTCGGAGTTGATGGATATCGTTTTAATTTATG
>NW_019421783.1:4079-4592 GCF_000390285.2 Anoplophora glabripennis
ATTCAACCACTACATAGCTGGACAACTGTAGTCTCTAGCGTCATTCGCCACGTGGCCTCAGCGACTCCGAATACTGAATTCGGATTTTGCAATCGTCGTTGCGATATTTACCTGTTATCTGTGGTGTTTACAATAGGTTGTCAGTAATTAGTGTCAAAAATGGGTAGTTAGTGTCAAAAATGGTTTGCGTGTACTCGGAGTTGATGGATAATTTATGGTGAAGCATTTGTGTTATGGTGAAACAAGACAACATTTGTGTTAGTTCGTAGAAACTGTGTACAACAGACCAAAATGTGTTTACACATTGGTGGATAAAATATTGAACAGTTGTTGTAACAGCGGGTATGTAAAATGATTTTATTATTTAAAAACACAAATTAATTTTATTAATTAATAAAGGCAAAAGCAGTTGAATTTACCGATATAAAATAGATGCGATAAAATTCTATTTACATATTTCTTTCCTTGCGAAAGTTTTTGTCCGTTTTTATCACACCGCCATGCCGGTCGTAT
>NW_019421784.1:0-1088 GCF_000390285.2 Anoplophora glabripennis
TAGAAAATAATAAGCTTGTAAAGGGGCGAAGTGTCAGTTTAAAACTGCTTTTCAACTTAACCCCTAGAAACAGTATGAATAAACAGAAAAAAAATGAATAAATGAAGAACACAAAATACCCTAAGTATAATAAAATCTCTAATCATAATCCCTACAGACTATGAACATAAATTAAAAAATATATAGGTACACATATATATGAATCAAATGAAAAACTCGTAGTGACAAAGTGAAAAAAAAACAAACAGTTAACGACATCCTAAAAGAAAGTTTAGTGACAGCAATTTATTCACTAGTATTAAAATCATCCAAAAGAAATTGCTTTAACTTTTTTTTAAAGTTCAAAATAGTGTATGACTTAAAACAAACGGGCAAAGCATTATATTCTTTACAGGCGTGATAGATAAAACTTCTAGTATACAGGGCAGTGGCGTGGCGAGGAATCTCTAATAAACGCGAATAACGAGGATTAAACATCGAAGTGGCTTTATGAAGCCTCTTAAATTTTTTATGTAAGTATACAGGGCATTTTTGCTGAAGAATTTTATGAGTTAAACATAAAGAGTGCAACTTACGAGAGTACGAAAGATTAAGAAAATTATGTTTTTTAATTAACTCAGTAATTCCTCGTTCAAATTTTCTAATTCCATATGCAAATCTAAAACAACTATTTTGAATTCGCTGCAAACGCTGAATATCGGAGTGTAGTAGAGCTGGGCCATAGATACAGTCACAGTATGAGAGCTTTGAAAATATTAAAGAATTACATAAACTGATTTTTAGAGATGAATCCATGATGGCACGATGGGGATAAAGTTGCTTTAAGGTATTATACGATGATCGACACAGATTGTTTACATGCTTGGTAAATCTTAGCTCCTCATCAAACCAAAGTCCCAGATTATTACACTCATTGGTAAAATTTAAAGAAATATCTCCTAATTTTAAATTCAATTCCATTTTCGCCATAATACGTTTATTTTTAGGACCAAAAATTATGACTTTAGATTTGTCAGGATTTAGCTTCAATCTATGAGCAGCAGAGATATTTAACAATGAGTTTAAGTCGTAATTAATACAATCGTTAA
>NW_019421784.1:3242-4567 GCF_000390285.2 Anoplophora glabripennis
ATAATTTCTAAGATCTTTATAACAGGACCAATCTCTACCTAATCGAGACTTTTTGTATTTATGATAAGCCTTATCTCTTAACTTAATCATCTCCTTAATGGTGTCGGTGAGCCATGGGGCACGTCTTTTAGTCACTCTAACAGTACGCAAAGGTGCATGCTTATCAAAAAGTTCAAGTAAATTAGAATTAAAATAATCAAGCATGGCATCTACACTCTGAAGACTGTAAATATGATTCCAATTTATAATAGACAAATCTTGATGAAATAAATGATCATCGAAGTATTTAAAATCTCTATATGTAACAAACCGTATGGGATTTTTACGCTTACTAAAATTCATTGAACATGAAACAATAGAATGATCAGATATCCCTCCAGAGTGAGTTACCTTGGAAGATATTACTAAATCTACATTAGATGTTAGCAAGATATCAAGTAAAGTTTGTGAATTCGCAGTGACCCGTGTTGGCTCATTAATTAATTGTGATAAATTATAAGATTGGATAAAGTTATGAAAATAAGTAACACCCGGAGGATTAGGTAACATAAAATCCATATTTAAATCGCTCGCCAATACAACAAAATCCGAGGAATGTAAAATCTGTGACATAGCATCGTCAAATAAATTAAAAGCATCAGGAATACTTTGACTAGGTGGACGGTAGAAAACACCAAAAGCACCGCATCGACCCGTGATCTTAACAGAAATCCATAATTGTTCCAAACACTGAGATATATTTGAAAAAATTATTTTAAAAGATGTTATTTTTTACAAAAAACCCAACACCTCCGCCTCTGCCAAGCCTGTCCGCCCTAACTAAAGTATAATTCGGAATATTAATAAAAACCGGCAGATTATTTGAATCTAACCAAGTTTCTGTTACAGCAAATATATCAATATCTTCCGTTACAATATAGTTTTTTAGGATGTCAAAATTGGTAAAAATTGATTGAACATTAAGATGCGCAAAACTTAAATACATTAAAATTTATATATTAAGATTCCAAAATAATCATTAATTAAAGAAAATATAAAGCCAATATAATAATTTTATCAAGATAATAAGAAATATAAAGGAAAAAAATATTAGCGGCTGACAGTATAGAAAGCCTACAGTAGTAAATACGAAATAATTGATTGAACATTAAGATGCGCAAAACTTAAATACATTAAAATTTATATATAAAGAATCCAAAATAATCATTAATTAAAGAAAACATAAAGCCAATATAATAATTTTATCAAGATAATAAGAAATATAAAGGAAATAAATATTAGCGGCTGACAGTATAGAAAGCCTACAGTATAGTCCAATTAACTAA
>NW_019421785.1:0-4629 GCF_000390285.2 Anoplophora glabripennis
GAAATACAAAAAGAATTGGTAATAATTTAACGAGACTTATAAATACAGTTGTCAGAATAGGCCGCGCACCAAAAGTGCGTGTTGCATATTATTACGTACTATACTTATATATTTTATGGTAAGTTCCATGTGTTTAGTGTAGAAAAATAGACTCTGCCCCTTTTTGTTTCATACTACTATGCAAATATGTACTTACGTTATAATACGAAGAGTTCGGTTATAAGAAGGCAATGGTTGTGTCAGTTTTTGTTTAAATAAAATTATATAAAAGATTTTCGATCTCTAATAATAACTACATAATTAACATTTTCATCCTTTAGTATTACTAAATAATGCTAATATTTAAAAAGTATTTATCCGTCCTATTAAACTTTCTGATTTATTGTTACAATTAATAACATTGCATTTTCTATTTGATTTTGTGGTAATATAAAATAATAAAATAACATCTTAAACTACTTATTTATTTCTATAAAAGAATATAAATGATGAATTTAAATAAATCAATTTTTAATATCAAAAACCAGAACTAAATTAAACTTCAACTAAAAAAAACATTATTTTCGGCAAAACACTTGAAGATTAGAACGGTCCTCAATTTCATTTTGAAAAGAAATTGATCTATTGTTTTATCAGTAATATATCAGTTTTATTGGATTTATTCGTTTTTTTTTTATAAACATTCTTTTGGATTTATCTGGTTTTGCAACTCCTTACTGATATAAACATAATTTTGTTCTACTAGATCAATCATTCAAACCTAATTGTATGTATGGTTGCCTATAGAAAGAGTCCATATCGCTGAGACAAAAAACGACCTAGTGTTACTAGAATCTAATGGAAAGTTATAATAGATAAAATACTTACCTTTTTCGAAGGCTGTCATCAAAAGGCGACATTTTCGATCAATTTTCAGTTGACAAAGTGAGTCTTTATTATCACCTAGCTGCAGAATACTTTTATCTGCTCCCACTATAGCAAATAGACTATTAATAAGGTAGGTTAAGTGGATTTTACCGTAGAAGTGGATATTGCTATGGACAACGGGAGGTAAGTGAGGTAACTTACCTCNTTCAGTTGACAAAGTGAGTCTTTATTATCACCTAGCTGCAGAATACTTTTATCTGCTCCCACTATAGCAAATAGACTATTAATAAGGTAGGTTAAGTGGATTTTACCGTAGAAGTGGATATTGCTATGGACAACGGGAGGTAAGTGAGGTAACTTACCTCCCTAGGGAAAAAATCGATTTCAAGTTGTAAATGCATATTTTATGAACTAATAAAATAGAAATATTTGATGAACATTACATTTTCTTAATTATTATGAATGAAATATTTATAGTACTTGTACAGTTATTATATTTAGTAATATTTATAAAATCTAGATAATTATTCCCCTCACGTCTACTAATTGTCACATTTTTCTCAAAATGATTCGACCACTCTATTTCAGTCACCGGAGGCTCAATATTATCTGACTGATCCATTAAAACAGCATGATGCGACGTAATACTAAAACCTGGAGTTGAATTGTCATTGTAAAGAATCTTGTTGGCTATTTCATGTTAGTTACTTAAACTGTCAGCAACATAACTTTCTGCAATTGTGGCTGATTTATACACACCATGTCTCTTGATTGCTAATACATCAACTGCTGTATTAGCCAGTAACGTTGCCGATGTTCTTCGGAATGAATGGCCTGTATATGTTTCAGGATGTTCTAGTTTCAAAAACTGTGCAATCTTATTAGGAATCATAGAAAGGGTATTCTTNGTAAACTGCAAAATACTTCTGACAAGAATAAATCATTAATATTATTTACATCACTAGTATAATCTGGAAGCACTGTTATTTTCTTTTTAATTACTGGCACAGGGCATTCTTATACTTTACTTTTACACGAATTTGATATTCTAAATATGTTTTTTTTTTCTCGTTTAATAACTATGTTAATATCATTTATAATATTTTCATTGACCGGTATTAGTATTTTAAAAATGTTTTATCAGATTTTGTAAGGAGATTTTGAACTTTATAGGAGTTACTTACAATTAATTCCACTGCATGCGGGAGATACATCAAATATAGTGAAAACACACAAAGGATTAGGAATAATACATTTTAAAATGTAAAACTACATACAAGAAACTATACACTCAAACGTGTAATTCTACACAATGTATCATGTTCAATTCATTTACATTTTCCGTGTATAAAAACCATTACAAATATTTAAAAATCTTATGTGAAGAAAATCTGGATAATTATAACTTTCTGCAATTGTGGCTGATTTCCATCCACCGTGTCTCTTGATTGCTAATACATCAATTCCTGTATTAGCCAGTAACGTTGCCGATGTTCTTCGGAATGAATGGCCTGTATATGTTTCAGGATGTTCTAGTTTCGAAAACTGTGCAATCCTATTAGGAATCATAGAAAAGGTATTCCTGCCAACTGGTAGGTTGTAACATTTACCTGCTTGATAGCGCATAAAAAAGCGTGAAATTTCAGTTTTAATTTCCAATCTAATCTTGATATAGGTAGCGCGAAAATTCATGAGCATTGAACCTATTGTATTAACGAAATTAACATTATTTCAACCCGAGATTTACTAACCTAATTCTTGAGAATTTCTAGGTGAGAAACAGAACCCAGTCGAGAAGTAATTGTAAACGTACGTGACATACCATTTTTAGAATCTGGAATTGTAACTGCAATAATGTCTTCGAAATTTTTTAAATTGACGTTCAAAATAAGTTTGCATGACTCATCAGAACGGCATATACTTTGTGCCGTTTCCAATACTTCCCCTGGCTTGCCTACGCTTTCCGAACTCATTTTGAATGAAAAACTCTTATAAATTGAATTACAATATATAATTCTAACACTACTTTTTCAAACAACAAATATTTATTTATTTATTTATTTATTTATTTATTTATGATAGTTACCGCGCCTAAACCCTCTTGATCAAACGCTTTCAAATATAAATTAAATTGTTGTATATGACACAATTGTCTTATTTTATTGCAGTTTTCGAAAAAATATTGTTTGCATCTCGAATTCGAAATGCTTGCACGCAAAAGTACCATTTCGCGTTCTATAATAGTTACAAAAATTTTTCAAAAGTATGTCTCAGGTGTCAAATAGTGTCTTTAGGTGCCTACTTGCAATATACCTAACTAGTAACTGCATGTATATATTTCGCGCTTCAAAAATTAGTTCAGGTGTAAGTAAATGTTAAAAATAATGTTTTATAATTGATATATGTACTTGTACATAATTGCATTTCTTAAATATACTATTTATTATTATATTAAATATGTATGTGAGATGTTTAGAACAAATATAATTTAGAACGTAGGGTATTTAGTTTTTTATTTTTGTTTCTTAAATTGCATTTATGTCAATCGAGTTAGTATTTTCAAAATGATTATATGGCCTTGGCATTTTTAAAACGTTTAAAAAATGTTTCGAAATGTTTCAAAAACGTCGTAACAAATGAGTAATAATATTTTAAAAATCTTTTTAGAGTATTAATTTGCTGTATGGGCACCTACTTTGTTCATTTCGGGACTCATACATTGACGATACACAACAATAATTTTAATGAGATTGTCTGCGATTTGATATACCCCACGGCAGTTGATTTTGTTAATAAAGCGAACGATCGGATGTCCCGGGTGTACAAGAGAAGTCATTGTATAAATCGGCGAATCATGGCTGGTAATTAAACGGGAAAATATCGATGTCACAGTTACAATCGCGTTGATTGAATGGTCACTTCTAATAGAGTGCAGGCAGTAACTTTAAGATGCAGGATTTTTGCAGCAAGAGGCCACTGAGTTGCAGGATGAAGTGAACCGTGACCCATTGAGCAATTTGCCGTGAAACTATAAAATCTAGTGAAATAAAATATAAATTGGATATAATGGTACCTAACTATAAGATTAAATGTTCCGATTGAAATTGACTTTTGTGAATAAATACATGTAAATCGACTATATTTAGACAAAAAAAATAGTATTTTGTTAACCGCGTAGTTTAGGAAGGCTGTGTTTCAACCAATCGAATAAGATTGTTCTATCCACTTAACTAATAAGAGTTTAGGGGTAGCTTAATCTAAGGCTAGTCTTACAGTATTACTGGTTGTATAAGTTTCAGTAGGTAAAGGAAGACACAAATTTTATTATTTATATACAGGGTGTCCGCAAATTTCACCGGCAACGTTTGACTGCATATTCACGACGATTTACGAAACAAAAGTTAAATAAAATCTTTTTGATTTTTGAGTTACAAGCCTTTAAAGTTGCCTAAAGTAAAACTATAATTTAATTAATAACTTTATAACCCACTTACAGATCGCGTTAAAATTTGGCACATTTATTTGGACTGTTATGGCGTATTGTTTCTTAAAGTGTAGTCAAATCGATGTACTGGGTGATAGTTTTCTCCGGATATCTCTCCCTTTTAGCGGTCATAACTTTTACAGTGGTCGTATTTTTTTAAAGCGGGCAGCAACATAAGATGGTTTTATTTAAAAAAAATTGGATCTTGAGAAAATCGCCTACAGAAAGCCATTCTTGAGAAAAATGGCATGATTTGCAGATCTGTGCATATCGATTTG
>NW_019421786.1:0-2842 GCF_000390285.2 Anoplophora glabripennis
ATTCAGAAATCTATACAGGCTGTTATAAATTCGCTTCTCACTACAAAGATCTTGGAAAAGAGATACGAATGGCAACTTTTCTCTAATAGCATAATCAATGTTTATATGTAACATTTCGTCGCACCAGGACCATCATCAAAATGATTTTTTAAATACGACCATAGAAATTTTATTACATTATTTCCAAGCCTTCACGACCCCCAATACTGTACTGCCGCAGACCGAATCAGATTCAGACGTTTTGTCTCCAAAAATTCTTCTCCAATGCATTTGTTTCAAATTTATCTAATTTTTTATTTAGATTTCTGTTTCTTGAATTATTGTAGTACACTCTAAGTGTGGTTAGATTCTGTGAAATCCACCTAGTTATTAAAACTATTACCATCACACGTTGCAATAAACCATTATTAATCTCCATCACCTGGTCATACATAATTCGATAAGTTGCGTCAAAATATAACATTATTACAATTTTAATTTCATTATGACAAATTAATG
Source organism: Anoplophora glabripennis (assembly GCF_000390285.2). Lineage (NCBI taxonomy): Eukaryota > Metazoa > Arthropoda > Insecta > Coleoptera > Cerambycidae > Anoplophora > Anoplophora glabripennis. Next base: position 499 of record NW_019421786.1, read on the forward strand.
CATATGGACAACTAAAACTCCAAATGAAATATTCAAAAACATTTCCGTTTTGTGGCAAATGTTGAAAATGAAGATAAGCATATATGAATTTAGTATACTTAACTGTAACCGCAACTATGAAAGAGCATGTCAGATGTATTTGTATGAATATCCTGAAAGATCGAGATTTGTTTGAATTTTGAGCACTTGAGAAACCTAGAAATACATAAACACATATGAGCACGGGATTAAAACTCTATAATAATGTTTTATTGTAACGTATGATGGTAATAGTTAAAATAATTAGGTGGATTTCATAGGGTCTAACGACAATTTGGAATGAATACACTGAAGATGGATTTTCTGAGACAAAACGTCTGAATCTGGTTCGAGCTGAAGCAGTACAGTATTGGGGAATATGCTTGCAAAAAATGTAATAAAATTTCCAGGATCGTATTTAAAAAATGAAGTTGATGATGGTCCTGGAGAGACGAAACGTTACATATAAAAATTGATTATGCCATTCGATAGAGGGCAAAAAGTGGCCATTAGAAAGTGTTCTTCTTTTTTCAATATCACCTCAGACAAGGCTGAAATGAAACAAAAACAGATTTCCAAAATTTCGTTTTTTTTTCAAATATTTCGAAAACTAACCATGTTAGCCTCAATTTTCTAGAGGCATTTTGTTGGCCCCCTGATTGTGCAACTTGGCCCCCATTTATGCTACTTCGTATCTCTTACGTTTTCCGAGATTCATGCAGTGAGAAGCGAATTTGTAACAGCCTGTAGAGGAAGTGAAAATAACGGAACTTTGTTATATTTATAAACTTCTTTTCAAAACCGCATCGTTTTTTGAAATAAAAGAATCCAAATTCAAATTTTATTTGCAGCAAAAATGATGTAATTTTTTTGAATAGCTTTTGCTGATTTAGCACAAATTAATAAATTGGTAAAGATACATTTAGATAAATTTAAAATTATACAGCACACATTAACGTGTCAAACGAGGGCGTTTGAACAATATCCTGAAGCACTCATTTTTGTTGTTCGTTCGAGGTGTTACCTTTATTAACAGATTTATTACAATACAAGAGAATATCGAAAAATGTATTTGTGCAAATACAAATCATTTAAGCAAATTCTGCATTTACAAGAATTTAAACGTATAATCTTTAACCTTTGTTAATTTGTGCCAAAATGGTAGAAGCCGTATAAAAAATCTTTTTCGTTTAAAATAAAATTTGCATTTAAAAAATGACCAAAAAATGTTTCAGTGCCATACCATAATTTTCAACGGAAATGTAACCGGCATCTATGCCCTTAGTTCAAGTTGAAACTTAGTCATTTCCGCTTTAAATGCCGTTTTGTTCATATATTGCAAGGTGACCAACCGTACCGGATTGGCCGGGAAGGTTCCAGTTTTTAGAACGTGTGTCGGGAAATAAAGTGTCCCGGAATTGTACCGGATTTATTTGTTTCGTACCGATTTGTACCGGAATGGCGTTTTCAATAGTATTCGATTCGCTATATAACCTGAAATAAATCTCAGAAACTGAATTTAATGTAGAGACAGTACAGTGTATAATTATAACAAGATGTCATAATAATTTTACCTGTTTCCAAAACGAAAAAGCGTTAAAAGCTATTCACAGCTAAACAAAATATAAATTTAAATAAAGTAGCTATACCAGGCCAGGTACACATCTGCACCTGTTTGACAACTTTTTTTTTGTCCCGGATTATCACTTTGAGAAGTTGGTCACCTTGTATATTGGGCACTTCAAATTTCGTTTCATTCAGGCCGAGTATGTATCCCATTTTATCATAATAACAGTTATGTTATTTCAGGGTTGTTAACGTTACCTGTTAAGATATAACATGCATGTTATTGAGGAATTAAGACCATTTTTAGCAAATACTCGTATTGCAATTTTGTTGTTTTTTGAAGACGCTTTTGTGTCGACATTTTTAATAATAATTATGCAAAATTATTATAAACAAGAGTCAGTATTAGACAAAAACACATATAACTGACAGATGTCTTTTAGTTTATGAAACATGAAACAAATGCAAACTCATAAATAACGGATAAGTACAACATAAAATAGTTTGTAACATGTTATCTTAAATTATAACAGAGTTTCTTAAAGGCAAGGAATTTGGTGTTGCTATAGTTTAACGTAGGTGTTATTTGTCTAATGAAAATGAACGGCTTGTTAAATTTCCATTTACTTGCCGGTTTTATAAACGCACATCGAAGGTAAGTTGTAAAATTTAAGTAACTTAGGTAGTATATACGTATATGTATACAGCGTGGTAAAAAAGTTCTGCATAAAATTCATATTTTCGTTAAACAATTTTTTTT
>NW_019421786.1:3431-4570 GCF_000390285.2 Anoplophora glabripennis
TTTTTTTTCGATAATCCACTTACGGCAGCGATGACATAATTTTTTTTTAAATGACAACGCATATTTTTTTCGTTCGAAATTGATGACATTGATAATCATCTAAACAACGGTGTGAAAATTTCGATGTCTTACATAACAATTTTTTTAGAAAAAATGCACCTTAAGTTCTTATAAGTGGTAATTGTCTACTTACACTATTAATGGCTCCGAAAAGGACAAAGTTGACAAAATCACATTTCAAACGAGTAAAATTACACTAATGTTTGTGTAAGTCTAGCGAAATTGTTCGAATTGTCCACCCTGTACCATTTGGCATTGTCCTAAATAAAAAGTTTTTACTCTTTCTCTAATCATACGAATAATTTGTTCTATTAGCCGCAAACAGATTTAAACGGATGCAAACTACCCCTCATGGTCACCCCCAACATATTTTTGTGACATCTCAATATTTTGAAATGAAATAAAATGGAAATTACTTCTTTAAAAAAAATAAAATGTTTCACAAGTGATTTCGTGTTTGGGGGTTGCAACCCTTATTTTTTATTTCAGGAAAACAAAGTATATTTTCAAACATTTTTTATATATAAAAAATTCATATCGTTCAAAATATTAAAAATAAGTATGATTTATGTAAACAAATTGACAAAAATAATTTCTCATTTTAGGGGGCGAACAACCCCCTAGTAATCCCCTAGTGTGCAAAAAAAGTCTTAACTCTTTCTCTAATCATACGAATAATTTGTTCTATTAGCCGCAAACAGATTTAAACGGATGCAAACTACCCCTCATGTTCACCCCCAAAAACAGTATATCCGTGATATCTCGGATTCTAATAAATATTTTGGAATGAAACAAAATGGAAATTACTAAACCCGTTTATTGGGGGATGAACAGCAGGGGTAGTTGATGAACAGCAGGGGTAGCTTGCATCAGTTTAAATCCGTTTTAGACCAATAGAAAAAATTATTCGTATGATTAGAGAAAAAGAAAAAACTTTTTATTTTAAAATGTTAATTCTAGTCAGCACAGAAATTTTTCGCACACTAGGGGGTTGTTCACCCCTTAAAAAGAGAACTTATTTTGTCAATTTATTTACATAAATCATATTTTTAATTTTTTGTAACAAATATGAATTTTTT
>NW_019421787.1:0-4574 GCF_000390285.2 Anoplophora glabripennis
CCTATAATATAATTTTCGTTCTATAATATAATTTTAGTCCTAGGCAAAGTTTAAACAATTCAAGATAAAAATGCATTTTAGTTCTACGATATAAACACTACCTTTGCACTCTGTCGCCTAAAATAAATCATTAATTATTATCAATTAAAGTAGATTACTCGCAAAGTACTAAGGAACTAAAGTGCATCTTTTAATCCCAAAAAGTGAAATATAAAAAAGCACTCAATTTAGTCCTATGGTACAAAGATGTGTTTGCACTTTGTATTTTAATGCTAATGAACTAAAGTGTAACTTTTAATCTTCAGGCACATTCGAGAATAAAAAGGCAGTTTAGTTCTACAATAGAAACGCTGTTTCTGCACTCTGTAGACTGAAATAACTAAAATTAATTATTGACTAAGTTACTAAAGTGTATATTTTAATGTCTATAGTTAAGTTTAAACAATACAAGATAAAAATGCACTTTAGTTGTACGGTATAAACACTATCTTTACACTCTGACGCTTGAAATAAATCATTAATTATGAATAAAAGGAGTACTACGGAACTAAAGTGCATATTTTAATCCTAGGGTCCTCCTATAAAAAATCTTTGGAAAAATAGTTATTTGAAAAATAAAAAAGCATTCAGTTTAGTCCTATGGTATGAAGATGTGCATTTTCTCGTCTGTAATAATAGTAGTTCAAATTAATTATTATATTTTAGTACCAACAGACTAAAGTGCGACATTTAATAGCAAAGAAACATTCGGGAATTGAATGGCACTTTAGTCCTACAATAGAAACGCTGTTTTTGCACTCTCTTGTCTGAAATAGCTAAAATTAGTTATTTACAAAACTAAACTACTAAAGTGAATCTTTATTGTGAACTACGGATATATTGCGTGTATAATATCAAAGGACTAAAGTGCATCTTTTAATCCTGAAGGCGAAGTTTGAATAATCTGCCGAAAGATTAATAAACACTTTATTCCTATTGCATAAAACTGTTTTTGTACTCTGTGGTCTGAGGTGACTAAAATTAATTATTGTATTATAATACCAAAGGACTAAAATGCATTTTTATTCGCAAAGGTGAAGTTTAAACAAACATCCGAGGAATAAAAGACCCGTTAGTCCTACGATATAAATGTTAATTCTGCACTGTGTAGTCAATTAAAAGCATATTACTCGTATAATACCAAGATACTAAAGTGTATATTATAATCTCTAAGGCGAAGTTTAAATAATCTCCCAAAAGATTAAAAAGCACTTTAACGCCATTGTATAATGCTGTTTTTGTAATCTGCAACGTGAAATAATTAAAATTAATTGTTATATTCGAGATAACATTCGAGAATTGAGAGGCACTTTAGTCCTTCAACAGAAACGCTGTTTTTGCATTCTGTAGCCTGAAATATCTAAAATTAGTTATTGACTAAACTAAGTTACTAAAGTGTATCTTTTAATGCCAGAAGCTAAGTTAAAATAAAAAGTCACTTTAATCTACACTATATAAAAGCTATTTTTGCACTCTGTATCCTAAAATAGAGTATATTTCGCGTATAATATCGAAGGACTAAAGTGCATCTGTTAATTCTGAATGCGAAGTTTGAATAATCTACCGGCAGATTATAAAACACTTTAGTCCTATTGTATAATGCTATTTTTAAATACATTTTTAGTCCCGAAGTTGAAACAAATTAAAATTAAATATTATATTACAATGTCAAAATACTAAAGTGTATCTTTCCAAGGGCAATATTTGAAAAACATCTAATTTAAAGTCACTAAAGTCCTACGATATAAACGCTATTTTGCACTGCCTGAAGTAAATAAAATCAATTATTATTTAAGTAACACTAACTAACGACTAAAATGCATCTTTTAATCCCGAAGGCGATGTTTAAACAAACTTATGAAGATTGAAAGACACTTTAGTTCTACGACATAAACGTTGCTTTTGCGCTCTGTGTCATGAAATAACTAAAGTTAATTTATAGTGCTCGTATATTATATACCTATACTAAGGGACTAAAGTGCATATTTTAAACCAGAAGATTTTCTAAAATTGTGCCAGTTTTTTTTCAATAAAAAAACAAGTGTGATATAAAAAAAATTGTAAATATCTACCTACTTCTAAAATGTATATCCCAAAGAAAGATTTTTTAAAGTTAGAATTGTTTGACTAAAAAATGGCTTGTTCTGAAAACATCTTCGGACTCTTCTTCAGATTATGCATCCTTTATACATTACACTTTACGCAAGTCATTTTCCTTTATCAAGCAAATCCGTAAATAAATACGAGCTCTCGAGGTATCTTACGACACTATTTTTTACAAGGAAGTGCTTAAACTCGCAATTTTCCGGCGATATACGAATTTCAAGGCGATGGAAATGTACATTTAAGCATAAAAATGGTGGAAATATTCCCCCGGAGGCTAGGCGGGAAAATATGGCACATATAGAGGATTATGTAGGTACGCTTATACAGTGGCAGAGCAGAAAATTGCGGATTAGATACACATCTATGATTACCAAGCACTCATAGTATGGATACTGCCGGTAGAGATGAATGTACCTAAAAATAAATTTATTTCTCATTCAAAGGTTGTAACACCAATGTTGCCTTATTTCCCACGACAATTTGTATTATTTCAACATAATTATACAGAATACTTTTGCGTTGTAAATATTACAAACAAATCGGGAACTTACACTTTAAAATAATTTGACAATAATTATAATTGTAATTCTTTTTTTAGTGTAACTTTACATCTAAGGATTTTGCGAAAAATATTGTACGCTAAATAATTAAAATTTGCACGTTCTTCTGCCAACTACTTGCAAACTCACGAGTTGTAAAGGGAACCCTCCTGCGCCGCTGGCTAATGCCATTTTGATTACGCTATCTAGCAGGCTGCCGTGTATTTGTTTATGTTTGTCTCCTTGAGACGTCGTCCTTTGTATGGGGCGTACGTGATTTCTAGGCAGGCAATTGAATTACTGAAAATTGTCTCGGCTCCGTCTATTGATATTCAACGCGTGCAGTCCTGATTTGCTTTTTAATGGAAAAAAAGACGACTGAATGAAGTGATTGAGGTCGTAGATACAGAGTTCAAACACACGTGGGCAGAGGAGTATGAGAGTTATTGGAATTTTTGGTACCACTCAAGATCTACAGTAAACGCAATGTGTAAATTTTATATTTCTTGCAAACACAATTGCAAATGTGTAAAATTTATAAGTAATTTATAACTTTTATTAATGAATGCTACGAATACAGTAAAATTACAGCAATACAATGAGTTATTGTTGCTAGTATTACATGTTGTAAAATTACAGTAAAAATATACTGTGAATTGTAGAAATATGTTGCCAAGTTATTTTCAGTATTAATGGAAAGTCACATTGTAACAGATTATAAAAAGTTTGCAAATTTGCTAAAAAGTCACCCAAAAAGAATGTACTTTTGTAAAATTACAATTGTTTGTAAAACTGGAGATACAGTTACAAAGGAACCATTACAGTGTTACCATTACAGTCGTCAGTGTAAAATTACAAGAAAAATATATTGAACTAGCAAAATATGTAAATTTACGTGAAAATATGTAATCCAATTTACATTTAAAGTGACAAATAACATTTACATTTAAAATTTAAATTTACATTTACATTACATTTACATTTAAAATGANATTGAACTAGCAAAATATGTAAATTTACGTGAAAATATGTAATCCAATTTACATTTAAAGTGACAAATAACATTTACATTTACATTACATTTACCTTACATTTACATTACATTTACATTTAAAATGATAAATGACACTGTTATAACAGTGTTAACTAAGTGTAAGTAATGACAGTGTTAAGGTTACTACAATTGAATATGTATCATCAAAAAGCAATATATTTCCTTAAAATTTAAAAGTAGAAATATTAATTAATACATTAACATTCTTACTTTTACACAACATATTATGTATAAATTTTACATTTCTTGCAAACACAATTGCGAATGTGTAAAACTTATAATAAGTAATTTATAACTTTTATTATGAATGCTACGAATACAGTAAAATTACAGCAATACAATGAGTTATTGTTGCTAGTATTACATGTTGTAAAATTACAGTAAAAATATACTGTGAATTGTAGAAATTGTTGCAAAGTTATTTTCAGTATTAATGGAAAGTCACATTGTAACAGATTATATAAAAACTTTGCAAATTCGCTAAAAAGTCACCCAAAAAGAGTGTACCTTTGTACAATTGTTTGTAAAACTAGAGGTACAGTTACAAAGGAACCATTGCAGTGGTAAAATCATTCAGTCGTCAGTGTAAAATTACAAGAAAAAACATTGAAATCGCAAAAAATGTAAATTTACGTGAATATATGTAATCCAATTTACATTTAAAATGATACATGACATTTAAAATTTACATTTACATTTACACTTACATTTACAATTGCATTTACATTACATTTACATTTAAAAATGATAAATGGCAGTGTTACCCTTTATAAAATTGCAGTAAAAATATACTGTGAATTGTAGAAATATGTTGCCAAGTTATTTTCAGTATTAAT
>NW_019421788.1:0-4574 GCF_000390285.2 Anoplophora glabripennis
GCTTACACATACTGATTATTTCGCAAAATATGTTTACCATATATGAAAATATAAATAACTATTCGATCGATATACGTTGTGTACATAACACTACCTTGTTATAGGCTGTTTACAATTTAATATTATTTCTAGCTAACTCCTAACGCTTTACTAACGTTGTTTGCAGCTAACCAAGCTATGCTCAGTCAGTCTGAAGATTCCTCAAGTTCTATAAGGCAAGAAACAGATTCTATTTCTACGGAATTCAATTGTTTGGAAGGCGAAGACGACCCGTTTATAAACAGTCTATGGGGAATACACAAAACTTTAGATGCTCTGCGTGGTAAGGTTGATATGAAATGATAAATGTTAAAAAAAAATAATAACAATAAAGATTAATTCCACCATTTCCATGTTAAAACATTTCGATATTTTGTTCTGGTCTATTTAAGCTTGAATACGGTTATTACATTCTATAAATATCAAGATTATATATAAACAGTGTATACATACTGGTTGTTACAACAAATGCAGGTGAAATCTGATTCCGCAACAGTCAAACTCACTTTCAATCATCAACTGTCGATAAACTCAACAAAAACCTTGTCTCAGTAGATTATAATAAAATTAATTGTTGTTTGGGAATTTCTACGCAAGTGTTTCACTTTTATTTGTTCAAATATTTAAATGCTGCAATAAATAAGTGGATAGCAGGAAACTTACACGAATTGCAACAGCTTGAAACCTTGGCCGACAAGGATATCATGTAATTTAATAATATGCCCACAACGTAAAACGATTTAAGCCATGTATACACAATTACTTATTCCAATAAATTAATAAAGTTATTACGAGCATCAGCAGTTTTATGATATACAGCCATAGCTTGTCAAGGTTAATGTTATGTTTATGCAGTTAGTGCACTGCCTTATCGGGAAAAACTTCTGCAACTAAATCTGTTTCAAGTATTTTATGTATGAATCTTAACCTTTGTTTGTTGACGTCTTCTATTAAGGCCGGTTATACTTTTTATCTTCAAGGGTATACATATTCTTTCTGAATCCTAGGAAACATGAACAAACAACAACTGGACAGCGGAGATACCGTGGAAGAGTCGTCTGATGTCGAAGAGACAGTCCTCCCACCTACCTACATTGTCCTGCAGGTTTCTTCAGATATCCCAGAGAAAACTTTACTTTGGCTCATAGACAAGATTAGAGGCAAGAAACGTGATGGTGGTGGCGAACTCATCGTTATGAAGCAGCTTTGCAACCCAGAGGATGTAAGTATTGTAATACCTAATTATAGATTTTTTCTTATCCTCTGGATGGGCTGTTCTTTGTAGAAAATCCAAATGTCTGTCTGTTAGTCGACATTTCTTCGTATTTAAGAACTCCTGTTTCGGGTTGCAACCTCAGCAAATTGAATTATTTACCAATTTCATGTTCTAGCTAGTGGTACTTTTGCAATCGACAGTCTACTGTAGTTTCTCTGAGCCTGATCTTGTTCATCCTCAACATTTCATCTCTCAAATCCCTGATAAACAGTTTTTTTATACCATCAATGCCTATGTTCTGGCATCCAACACTGGCTGACCTTACCAGTTCAATTTGAACTGCCACTCTTTCCATCAATATGAAGTGACTGTTTAACAAGACTTCCAAGGGAGTCGACGTCATGACTCTTGTGATTCATTGCGATGGCCTATTTGACCTAGAACCACTGCACCACTGTAGTTTACTAACCGTTATAACAAATCTAGGGCTACGTTCTCCACCTGTCAGCTTCCAAGATCAAGTTCCTGGAAGTAGCCGAGGACATGGAGCTGATAAAGCAAGACCGCAACGGTCAGATGCGGGAGTTCACCGTGGCGCAACTGGAAGACTTCCTGCCGGAAGATATGCACGTGGAAGACCTCCTCACCATGGCGGAGAGGCAGAACATCGTGAGGCATGAATTGGAGAATATCAGGGCTCTTGCAGAGGACGACCATATACCCGGCTATCCCACCTACACCCTCTACGAAGGTCAGTCTATCTTCCAGGTGCTGCAGATGTACGAAATCGTCACCAAGATGTTCCCCTTGCACGACGACGAAACCTTGAAAAAGTTGGGGAGGAGCTGGTACATGTCGGTGTTCAAAAAGCAGCCGTTTGGTAAGGCTATATGTTTTTTATCAATGATATTTCTTATACCTAGATTATAAACTGTAAATATGTGGATTGGACACTCCACGTTTTTCCGCTGCAATCAATCATAGATTCATTGTGAACCTCCATAATATAAGAGTTCCTCATGTAATTTATAATTAGGCACTACAGCTTTGACAGTGACTCCTTCATACAGCTTCAAGCTTTCGGTTTTTGTCTTCCGGATAGTAGATAGGTCTTCACGTTTGCACAATACTTAAGCTATGGTGTCCTCCTTACAGAACCTACACAAGCTGTGTTCTTCCAGGCCAAATTTATTTACAATTAAATGTTTCCTGAATTCGGATACTTCTAGGCCTATCTGCTCTGGTTAACTCAGTATTCCTTACAATAATCTATGTCAGAAAGTTTCAGCATTTTGTAAGATGCATAAGTATTTCATCTAAACCATTTAAAACATTTTCTCTAGAGAGACTGGCACCTAATCGGTNGCTGCTAGTGTCCACCGAAACAGTGCCATTCTTCTGCGCTTTCAACATGGTATCGGTTATTCTTTTCCTTGAGGTAAGTACTATTTCTTCTATAAATCTCTTGCAAATTAAGGTCTTGAAACTTGTTACTTGCTGAAAATGTAGCCCTCGGCAAGCAAAAAACTACCTTTTTTAAATTAAAAAATTTAAAAATTTTTAATTGTATGTCAAACCGAAGCATTCGAGCGTGGCGCGAGCTAACTGTAGCGGGGTAACGCAACTCGGCCGCTCCGAACACTGAATTCGAGAGTTCAAAAGCGCTCTTATTTTCAAAATCTTCATTTTAGGACACTTGAAATGAATAAAATCATTATCACTCTTTTTTACCAAGAAAGTAAGACTCTTAAGTCGATTTTAGAGATGACTATTTTTTTGAAAAATCAATATAACTCGAAAAATTTTTAATATTTTTTTTATTTAAAAAAAGGCAATTTTTTTGCTTGCCGAGGGCTACATTTACAGTAAGTAACAAGTCTCAAAACCTTAATTTGCAAGAGATACAGCAAAAACAAAAAAAGTCGATTTTTAACGGTTTTCTCGATATACATATCTCGAAAAGTAATATAGTAATCAGAAATCGTAAAAATACGAATCTACAGATTTTTTTAATAGTTACACCTTTCTCATTTAACTTTTTTCGATTGGAGTTCAAGTTTTTTTATTAACAAAAAACCGTTTTTTTACTTTTATGAATTTTTTACGTTAACTTCGCCGTTTATGCGCCACAGGAAAAAAAACATTCTTAGACATTTTTTTCCTATATCACCAAATAACATGTTTAATCGGAAAATTATAACTGTTAATTGATTAGAGAAAATTAAATTTACAAAACCCCTAGAGGGATCCGTGCGAGTGAAACAATTTAATTGTCTCTATTGGGAATGAGCTTATCTCAATCAAATTGTTTGCGCATCACGTTTATTCGCAGCGGTACAAAATAATATGATACAATTTCCAATAACAAATAATCTGCTAATTGTCCGGTACAATAAATGGTATTCAATTATACAAAAACTCAATAGAAATAGATTTCTCCTCAAACTATTTTACTGTTTACAATAGGGGAAATAATAAATAGTCCAGTCAATGGGTAGAAGACCTTACAAAAAATGTCACCTGGAAAAAGAAATGTGATATAGGAAAATTTTTTTAAGAAAGACAGTGGTCCTGTGGCGCATAAACGGCGAAGTTAACCTAAAAAATTCATAAAAGTGAAAAAAACGGTTTTCGCTATAAAAAAAAACATACTCCAATCGAAAAAAAAAAGTTAAATGAGAAAGTTGTAGCTATTAAACAACCTATCGATTTGTATTTTTAAATATATCAATTGCTATATTATTTTTCAAGATATATCGAAAAAACCGTCAAAAATCGATTTTTTTGTTTTTGTTATATCTCTTGCAAATTAAGGTCTTGAAACTTGTTACTTGCTGAAAATGTAGCCCTCGGCAAGCAAAAAACTGCCTTTTTTAAATTAAAAAATTTAAAAAATTTTAACAAAGGTCATCTCAAAAATCGGCTCTTCTTGCTTGACAAATAGTCGTAGAGAAACGAATCAGGACTAATTTTTTCCTTAAGAGTTGTACTTTCATGATAAAAAAGAGTGATAACAATTTTATTCATTTCAAGTGTCTAAAAATCACTTTGAAGAAAGCAAATATTTTTTGGTCGCGTTTTTCCTGAATATATCTTACAGAGATTGAAGTTGAAGACCTATATTTTCAATAAAAAAATACTGTGGTTAATTTTAGCCACTTCTGCATTTTTAATTGTACGTCAAACCGAAGCATTCGAGCGTGGCGCGAGCTAACTGGAGCGGGGTAACTAGTCCAAGCATTCTGTCACGGATTAATGTTAAATTTGCAGAAATTATTACCTGGACAAAAAAAATATGACCGTATAGAAAATTAAATTT
>NW_019421789.1:0-4599 GCF_000390285.2 Anoplophora glabripennis
GACTTATGTTGGTAGGCCCTAACCACCATTCAGTGCATGAATGAGGGAAACCTGGAAAACCTCATTAATTAGGGGGGTGGTCAAATGCCAACCGGTGTCAATCTCTCACATTGACCCAAGCCAACATTCTTCCACCCTACCATACCTGCACAGAGGGTGCCCATCCTCCGTACAATCATAGCTAATCTACGGTCTACTGGCCGCGGGAATCGAACCCGGGCAGAAATTTGCACACGATTAAAGGACTGACGTCTTAAACCGTGCGGCTATCGACTGACCGATCAATGTCCATTCAATGTTTTTTTTTTGTAATTTAGTTGCAGTACATTAGTATTTACGCAGCACATAATAAATAAGGATTGTTAAAATTAGTATACTAAACAGATTTCAACTTATAAAACTCTTGTACTTTAGTATGGCTTGATATAACAAATATTTATTTTGACTACATTGGAAAGAGATAAAGAATAAGAGATTTCGACTTTTTTTAATCCTTAACAAACCATATTTTGGTAGGTTTGGTTGAAAGAATTAAATATTTAACCGATAATTGATAATAAATAAATTAATTTAGTACCACATCAAACATTAAAAATCAAAATAACTCGGAAACGCACAGGAATTTCGAAACAGCAGAAGGGACATTATTTTTGTTAAACTGTATGCAGATAATGAAAACAACAGTTTTTTTTAAAAAATAGTCATTGGCGTAGATGTTCTGTTTATGAAAGGGGTTGAGCACCCCCTCCACTCCGCCACTGTGCAAATTTATCAACATCCTTATCGCTTGTTTTATGCCCCTTAATTAATAGGCACTATCTCCCAAACATGAAAAAAATCTAAGCATTCGTTTATAAGTCATAATGAAAATTCGAGAAAAAAAAACTATATTCAACACCCTGTATCTCGGAAACGAAGCCTTCTACGACATATGTTTATAGGAACTTTTCTTTTTAAAAACATGTGTTCTATCTCCTGTTAAAGTTTGTCTACAAAAAACTGACTCACCCTGTATAATATTTGAACTAATTCCAACTAAAATTAGCGTTAGTATAGATCGTCTAGATTTTCGTGGGTGGAAAAAAAAGTGAAGAAACACGTAAATTTGCCACTTATTCTACATACCCTTTCCCGTCATAAAGTGCAATAAATTGTCTTATTAATAATTTTTTCAAGTTTTCAGATTTTATGATCTAATTCGACTGGAGTATATTGCATGTCTCTTTTTCAGTTTGTATTGGGAGTTCTTCATGTTCTTTTTGTTTACCGCTCTGTACGTGGTTATTCCTGTAGATGCGTCCGTAGTAATAATGCAAAAAAAAGACTACATTTATTATACTAAATGCGTTTTGGATCTGATGCATGTGGCTGATATGACAAAAATATTCTTTACTGGCTACTACCACGAGGAAAAAAGCAAAGTTATGTTAAGCCCGTCGAAAATCGCCAAGTAAGTAATTATATTAATTTTGTTTAAGTACTTGTTGGTATATCCGGTGGCGGCCAAATTATTAGACAAGTCTAACGCTTTAATGTTTTGTTCACTTCAATACGAATCGAAATAGACCTAGTGGATTCCAGCAAAGAAAATTCAAGAAATCAAAAGAACTTGCGCGCGAATCGTTATCTGAATCCATTTTGAAGTATGTAGCAGTATCGGCTTAGGTATCAAATACAAAAAACATAGCAAAATGTTGAAAGTGACCTTCTTGATGAAACAGATGATGAGTAGAAAAACAGTATAAAAAAGCATTGGTTGNTATATTACAAAAATACAAAATTATAGTACAAAAATTCGACCAATGTTTAAACGAACGCCATAGCTCTCCTAATTGACGGATTCGAATTTTTCAAAAAGATGTGATTAAATTTTCAGGTATCTAAGGGCCTTGGTTTTTGCTGTGCAAAATTTTGAAAATTTGCAAATTTTTTTCTCAAAATCTGGATTGCAAAATTATTATGCAAAATCTATAGAACCGATTTTGATGAAATTAGGTGTGATGATAACTTCATAACATGAAGTTTCCTTGAGCCAACTATAAAGGTCCTATACCCAATTTAAATACCCCAAAAAAATTCCCTAAAAAGTATTGTTTTTTAACCCCATATTTAGGGGTTCTCTTCCATTTTCGCCTAAAATCAACTCTTGAAAAGATACATAATTAAATATGACATTTTTCGAATTTTCTAAACATATTGTGCCACCAAAAGTTAAGCCCACGTTTTTTTTATGCGCATAGAAAAATTTTCAGTTCTAGTGATTTTTGAAAGCCAAAAAGCTAAAAATCTCCGTGGATATACGATTCACCCAAATATGGGCTCTTCGAAACAGATACCGTTTGGACTAGAAACTAAATCCTAAAGTATCTGAACAGAGAATTGGAGAAACATCTCTCTTGTTTTGCAAACTGGAAAATCTTGGAAAATGGATTGAAGCTACAAAAAAACCATCGACCATGAACATCGAATGGTCTTTGATTATGAAAACACGAAGTGACGTGATATTTTGAGTCGTCTTTTAGATGTTATTCTTTTCCTGGCACGTCAAAACCTTCCTTTTAGAGGGCATAGTGTGGGGGTTTCATCAGACAATAGGGGGAATTTCTTAGAATCTATTGTCGAAATATGATCCAGTGCTAAAAGCACATACGCTAAGAATTCAACATGCTATCGCCTGTACAAAACGGAAACGGATGGATTCTTATTTGCCCAAAGACATTCAAAGTGAGTCAAAATCAGCTTTTTGGAGAAAGAGGTGAAAAATAAATTGTGGATGACAAAGAAAGCTGAAGATATTTCGGAATTATTTTCGATAGCACCCCACATATCACATGTAGATCAGATATGTTCATATTGAAGACGATCAAGTTGAATTGAAGGAATCGTTTCTGGGTTTCTTCTTCCCTTATAGCTGTAAAGACTACAGTCGAACTTACTGAAAATATCCTTACGTAACTAGAGTGTGATAACTTGGACAATGGACATACATCTGTGTCGGGCTCAAGGATATGATAACGCTGCAACCATGGTAGAAGTTCATGGTGGTGTACAAGCAAAAATCAAAGAACACAATCCTAAAGCGTTATTTATGCCTTGTGTTAATCATTCACTAAATCTATGCGAAGTGTACTCTTTCGGAAGCGTTAGTTCTAGCGTAACTTTTTTCGGAACAGTAGAGTTTACACGTTCTTTTCATCATCCAAAATTTTTTAATGTAATCAAAATGTTTTAGGCGGTACCTGACTAGTTATTTCTTTTTCGACCTCTTGTCTTGCATACATTCCTTCATGTTACTTATAAGATACTTTGTGACAGTCGACACTTTAGTTCTACTGGCCGTAAGGACTCTTGTCTTACTGAAAATGGTCAGGCTAGGCAGATGGGTGGATATAGCGGAGTTATTTCGGCAGGTATGTGCATTTCTGACTTTTTCAAAACAGCGCGTTGTGCTTTAAAAAAACCGAGGGAGTGAGTTTATCTCACTTGATACGTTTCCGATGTACAGGGTGTTAAATTGTTGGTTTGAAGACGGAAAAAATACGTTAAAAGTCAAAATTTCTTAAGACAGATGAGAAAAGCTAAAAATATCAAGTTAAAAAATGTATATGCGTCAGACGGTGCCCTAGAAAAACAGCACTGCAACTTTGCGTGCAGTTTAAGTTTGACGGGTCTCCCAAGATTTGACTACGGGGAAAATTCAACAGTGGTAAGTTTTCCCGTGATTTTCAGGAAAACATGTCAATCTGGCATAGACATGGCATGTTATGACCAGCACTTTTTTTTAAGATTAAATGAAAGATATATATTTTTTAAACCCCCCAAAAAATTTGTCCGCCAANCCTGATGTGACGTCACACATTTTTTAAATTTAGGCATGTATTTAAAAATAATCGAGAGAAAACAGCTATTTTCATTTTTTACTTTTTTTTATTAAATAATCTAATAAAATCAACATAAAGTCCAATATTTCAGATAGCGAGAATGCTAAATTATTAATAAATATAGATCAAGTTCGTAGATTTTTATAGTTTTTTATTCACATCTAAATTTCGCGTTTTAGTATTTTAAATTTTAACATGTGACGTCACAAAACTTTTGACCCCCCTGCCCCTTGTCACACATTGTCACATTTCGGTGATATCCTCCCTCCCCATTTACGTGTGTAACAGGAGTAACAGAAATTCATAAATAATTATGTCTATAAAAATTAATTTAATTAATCTCCATCAAAATGATTTCCTTGTTCAAAAAACTTATATGTACATTTTATTTTATAAACTATTGTAACTATTTTATAAAAAATGGTAACTGTAAAATGAATGCATAAATTTTTGCTTGTCTTTTTAAATTAAAATTTGCAATCTTGTTTTGACGAACAGTTTACACATAGTTTTGTTCTTGAAAAACCAATTAAACCGATTTTAAAAATATTTTGAATCCTCATGGGAAAATAATAGAGGTAGTTCATGTAATTTTTTTTTTCTTAGACGCGCGTTTTCCAGATACAATGTGTTGAAGTTGTTACTCTCCAAATGATTATCCTTAATTATCTTTAAATCGGCTAAAGATAAAAATGTCAAAATTTGTACACGAGTATGC
>NW_019421790.1:0-612 GCF_000390285.2 Anoplophora glabripennis
TCAAAAATAGAGAAAGATCATTTATTTTTCGGAGATATAGACATAGAAATTCTGGAAATGGTGGAAGATATCCCGGTAACCAGTGTCAGATTAATGCAGAGGCAGACTATGGTTTTCCAAGGATACAATCAGCAGAGCAATCTCCGAACAACTAATTTCACCTTTTCATGTTCACCCAGTTCAACAACTAGGTACCTCTTGACCCTGCCCTGCGGCTCGTCTTCAATTCTAGCAAATTATTCGTTATTAGTCCAATTAACTAAGCCTTTAAATCGAAATTTTGTCAACTTGGCTGAATTTTTGATATGAGTTAGTTTAAGGTATATTATAACAATAAGTGAGAGTAATTTTTTGTTCAACCTTCGGCCAAGGGTGGAAAAAGATAAAACAAAGGGCTTTTTCAAGATAACTCAAAAAGGGTAAGAGCTAGAAAAAAAAGTTTTTCATGAAAGTTGTAAAGCAGACAATTCTACATAAAAATGGCCTCTTAACTTTTTCTTGTACTATTACAATTAACAGAGTTAGGGAGGCTAGAAGTTAAGGGAAGATTTCAGAAATTTAAAAAAAATCATAACAAACAGAAAAATGATTGAATTTTGTAATTTTTTTTTT
>NW_019421790.1:1228-4602 GCF_000390285.2 Anoplophora glabripennis
GGACGCATATGATTTGCATGTCGAAAAACGGAGTAGCCCATGTTATTTAATGTAAAAAGTTATGTAAGACCCATAAATTTTTTTCTATTTACTTGCGACCGTTTTGTCAATAACAGAAAAAAAAACAGTTTTGTTTGAGCCCATTTAAGGGCATATAACTTCCTAAGGGTGCGTTTTAGGGCACATGTTAATAGGAACTTTTTGGCTTATTTTAATGAGTTATAAACGCAGCAGAAGTTTGGAACCCTATTTTAGAAACACCCTGTATATTAAATGTAATAAGGTATAATAAATTATTATTATTCATAACTGTAGTATAAAACATGTGTTTTATTTTTATAACAATACAATTTAAGGGTGTCCCGCTCTGAGATAAAAAATACATAACGTGATCATTTACGTTATGTATTCGTGTAGGTATCAAATCTCAATAAAATCTAGTTTCAGTTATTTGAAAAAAAAATTATCAGTACTCTCTAGCAGCTAAACGAGGCAACTTAAGGTAAATGTAAATTTAGTTAAATATGCCTATTTTGATCGTATGATGCTGCTTTAATAGACTCGGCTGCGCCTCGTCTATGAAATGCCAGACGCGGCATTAAATCTTGAACTTCACTGCATAGTTAAACAAATAACTATTGATACATATCTTGGAAATGTAATAATTCAATTTTGTTAAACATATTTCTTTGAAATCGGCATAAATATACGTATCATATTGGTCTACATCATTTGTTTTTCGTAGAAAGAATGTAAAAAAAATATAAGGGGAGAATCTAGAATGTTACGTAAACATTCCTGTAAAATACATAGTTTGTACCTAAATAGTGTTAAGTAAACATCTGTTGGTCTCGTTATATTAACATTTTTTAAACGAAGAAAAATGGAAAACGCTAAGACAAACCAATTTTTAGTTGTTCAAGACACACTCTTATATATAAAAAATCATCCCTATCAACACAGTCTATGCGACTGTTACTCCCTCAATTTTTTTTACGCCGTGAACACGCAACCGCTCTGTCATACAACGAAATAGAAACTGCAATTTTTGCTTAATTTTTGGTATCTATAAAATGTTTCCAATCTCGTCGTCTCCGTCACCCCCGGCATCTCCATTACCTCCGGCCCTTCTAATTACCGGCAGACACACACACGGGGGTTCGCACGACACGTCAGCCCCGTCCCGGGGTGTCCCCGGGAGGGTTGCGCGCCCTCGCCCGTCGCCTAGCAACCGCGCCGCCCCGGGGCCGTCGCCTAGCAACACCCAGGTGTCGTTGGGTCCAATCAACACAGGCCATCTCAAGATCAATGTTTACCGAGTGGCTGGCGTTGTCCTGGACCAGGACGGCTGCCGAGGATATGTGCGATTTGTCGCGCGCTGCTTGGGCAGGGGGTGGTTTCGGGCGCGCGTCAATTCGACCGGGTCCTCGACTTCGATGCCGGCTGCTTGCTTCGCCGTTGTTACTAGTGGTCGAAGGGTACTTCAAGTTCGTAAATGGTATACTCAAGGGTTCAAACCGAGAGAATTACCCTCAGGACCTGCTTAGAACAAAAAATATTTTATTTTCTCATAACGTTTAAAAGGTACTTGCGATTTATGTCACATCATTAACACAGAAAACAAAAAAAAAACCGAGAGAGCCACATATCATTTTCGAAGGAATTCGATGCGCTGAAAACGATCCTGTAGTCAAAATTCATGACTTCATAACAAATTTCGGAGAAAAGTGAAATTGTTGGGTGAAACTGGTGCAAATATGGGTCAAAACTGATTTTTTCCTAAATTTTGTCCGAATATATTAGTTTTGTAGAATTTTGAAGCGCTGAACACGAAGCCATTAGTAAAATTTACCTATGATCTCGATTTTTCTCAGAAAATCCACTATTTCGGTGAAAGCTGGCTCAAATATGAATCAAAACTGATTTTTTCCTAAATTTTTGCCGAATATGCCATTTTTGTAGTATTTTGGCCAATCAAGAAGTATCGAGGTTAAAATGATATTTTTTGACAAAATTTAGGAAAAAATCCGTCTTGACCCATATTTGGGCTAACTATTTTGTAAAAACAGTTGGCTTTAGTTTGACTTCTTGTCGTGTTATTTTAGAGTAATTATTTTTTTATGCAGACGAAGATTCGAAGATAAAAAAAACGTGGAATGTTTCTAAAAATAAATTTTTCGCATGATTTTATGGCATATCAGATAACACAGGTCAACAAGGGTCAAGAAGCAGACACACTAATATGCATTCCCTAAGGATTTTGGTGCGCTGAATCCGAATCTGGCCGCAGAATTGCTCTCTCACGTCAGGTTTTTGAGTTATTCTAACCTAAAAGTGCAAAAAAACACTGTTTTTCGTCATATTTGAGATTATGTAGTAATGTCATCTATTCTTGTTCAGAAAAAATCATATAATTTAAAAGTACAAGGCTCCCTCTTTCGAATGCCGTTGAGTTTGCTCAAATATCTTTTTTTTTTTCACATGTTGAAATTTCTAAGTTTATCAGTTTCTTAATATGCGAAAATAATCTACTAAGGATCCCTTAGACGTCAAACAGTTGATTGCAGAAACTTCATACTCAGAAACCTTCAATACATACGAACTCAAACTCACAATCTCCAAATCCACATACCCACAAACCTCAAATTCACAATCCCTAAACCCACAAACCCCAATCCCACAAAACCCGAACCAACAAGCTCCAAGCTTACAAACCCCAAGCCCACCAACTCCAAACCCACAAACCGTATAGGTATGAAGTTTCTGAATTGCAATCGACTGCTTCATGTCTATTAGTAGATTTTCGCATATTAAGAAACTGAGAAACTTAAACATTTCAACATGTGATATCTCAACGAAAAAAAAAAATATTTGAGCAAACTCAACGGCATTCGAAGGAGGGAGCCTTGCACTTTTAGATTCAATGTATTAGTTTTTTGAAAAAGAATAGATGGTATTACTACATAACCTCAAATATGACAAAGAACAGTGTTTTTTACACTTTTAGGTTAGGATATATCAAAAACCTGACGTGATATAGCTATTCTGCTGCCAGATTCGGATTCAGCGCACCTAAATCCTTCGGAAATATATATTCAAGTTTTTGCTTTCAAAAAAAAAGTTAAATTTTGTTGGACTGTATAATTAATATTTGTATGTGAATAGACATAATGGAAAATAAATAAATATACTGAGTAATCTGACGAATTTTAAATATTTTTTAAAATCATTTCAAGTTTTTAACAACAAATAATTTGTCTGGAGTTACTTCTTTGTGGGATAAATAAACTTTTGCGCGGAAAAAATCAGTTTAAGACTTATTTTTTATTAAATTAGTTTGAGTAAGTAGGTACCTAATGAAAATTACAATTTTT
>NW_019421791.1:0-4570 GCF_000390285.2 Anoplophora glabripennis
TGGAAACAACAGGTGTGTGAACCTCAAAGAGTAGTTGAATACGACATTTATTTAAAAAAAGAAACAACAAATCGTCAATCAATACAGAGGTAAGATAATGCCTTCGCTATTGCTGTTGCTGCTGCTAACTTTTTTGTTTTTCGACATACGGACCTCGGATCTTTTCTATTCAACGCAGAACGGACGATCAGAACCAGGGACGTGAGGAGATTTTCTTAAATTATTTTTTCGATTCAACGCACCGTTTCCGAGTTATAAACTCGATCACCAATCAGATTTTTTGATATTTCGAGTATTTCCGAGGTACAAGCAAATACCGTTTTTTTTCTTTCATATCCTCATATCCCCACCCTGCCTCACCCACCGAATGCTCTACTCAGAATCAAGGGGAGATTTGTTTATATTTCCAGCCATTTCCGAATTACGAGCAAAAACCTTTTTTTTTTCTCATGTGTTGTGACGTCGTAGGTCGATGACGAAAGCTAAAAAGGCCACGAGCCCTACCCCACGCTCCCTCCCTAGGTGTCCTGAAGATGCTGGGAAGCCCCAGAGACTCCTGAAGACAGCAGAGAGAGAGACAGTGAAAGAAAAGCCCTCCATGAGGACAAAGTCACTCTATCTCTATCGCAGAATATAACTCTATCTCTCTCGCACGCAATCAGACAAAAACGACAGAAGCGAACCTTCCTTTAAAAATACATGGGATTTATCCATTATCAGAATAACACATTTTAATTTAAACGATTAAAAAAATTGAAATGTGTTATTCTGATTACGAAAAATAAAACATAATTAAACTATATTATTCAAATAACAATAATACAAAAGGTCATTGGGAATATCGGCAAATTTGTTTTGGAAGACGAATCCCGTCAAAAATATTATTAAAAACCTTAGGTGCCCAGAAAACGGACATATTTTTGTGGGAACACTTTAAAGACCTCAAGATTTAAGTATTGAAAAAATAATACAGGACGAAATGTTTGATAATTCTGAATTTGTTTTTAAAGCAATAAACATTAAATTAAAGCATATTTTCAACTGTATTATCACAATGTTGAAAATTGGTAAATATTGTAGGTATTTTAATGTTATTTCGTTTTTAGGTATTCTCCTTATGTTGTTGTAAAGGATAATTATAAAAATCGTTGTTTGTTATTTCAGTAAGAATGTATTTTAATTTTTTTAATGACTTTTTACTTTAAACATATATTTTATGCCAGCATATTTTGATGTCAAAAGAAACAAAGAAAAAGTCGTACATTTGTATTTAAAGTTTTTTCTATCTTTAATTATTAAACCTATAAGTGGTTGTCAAGATGACAAACAAATATCCTGTACCTACATTCCGCGACATACTTACTAATAACTCACCTTGTATATTAAATAAATTTATCATCATCATCAAATATTAAAAAAATTATATTACAAGCTGTTTAAAATATCATTACGAATTTTGTTTATTTGGAAATATATTTTCTGCAGTATTTCAATACCAAAAAGTGAAAATAGTAGGTAGCTAATTAACGAAATTACGATTAAATAGCCTAACTGCGACACCGCTTCAGAATATCATATGAAACTACATAGATTATTCGTTGAATTTTTAAAACATTTTTATCAATACCTACATCATACATTTAAGTAAATACAGTAACGCAAAAAACAGATACTGATAAAAAAAAGTATATAAAATAAATCCGTAAGTACGCCTGGCAGCATTGCCAAAGTGCCAAAGTTTATGTTGCTAGGATACGCGTAGGAATGCGGGCCGCTGCATTTGATTCTGCTAGTGGTGTACTCTATAGACAATTCGGAAATTTAAAACTGCTGGCCTATTCCAGTAGCGGTCTGGGGCGATAGCTATTTTGTCTGTGTATGTACTAATGTTACTATAAAACATAGTAATTTAAATATACCCAAGCACAAACTAGACAGTAAGTGTCGTAACGCTGTTACCTAAAGTACGAGATAATTTTGGTTGCTGCATTGTGCAGCATAGGTATTCTAATGGGAAAGCCAGACAAGCAGCCCTAAGAATACCGAAGAAGATACTATTTGAGGATCTTCGTCGGTATTCTTGGACAGCAACCTGCTCACACAATCTTTAGTGCATCATTTCGTAGACTTCGAGAAGAAGATAACACCGCTCAAAAAAAGGCCATTCGTCCTACTGAAGTGAATGTACACGATGAAGAAGCTACAATAGATGCCGTCATTGACAACTCTTCAATTAGTGGCGTGTATTGAATAGAGAAATGTTACATATATCACCAAAATGTACAAGCCTTTATGCTGGAGATGCTCCTCAGCGATTAGAATTTTGTCGCTGGTTACGTCATCAACATGCACAAAATGATGAGATTCATTTCGCTTGTCATTGTGGTTTGATGAAGCCTGTTTCAGTGTCAACATTTGTGATACTATTTTCAACAATAATTTACTACCCGTACATGTGTTAAATGCAGATCTGTACAGAACTTTCTAGGAAAACAACCTTTCAATATTGTTCAAAATATATGGTGTCAGCATGATGGTGCACCACCGCAAAGAGCGGGAACTGCTTAGTTAATTTATCATTTCCCGAATAAATCGATAGGTCAACAAGGTCCAATAACATGGCCACCACGTTCCCCAGATCTAAATCCTTTGGACTTTTATTTATGGGGACATATGAAGCAGTTTGTATATCATCTTGAAATCACTACCCATCAGCAGTTACTTAAAAGAATTCAGGATGCAGCTAACCAGATAAGAAATTATCCAAATCTCATCCGTCAAGGGAAGGAGTCTTTAATTCGCCGATGTGAGGCTCGCATTTGGGGCGAGGGTGAACATTTTAAACAATTTTTATAGTTTTAAGATTTGTTTATTTGGTTAATAAAGGTTAATTAATGTTTAAGATATTTAACAAATAATAATTATTGTTATAGCAACCATAAATTTTTATTTATCAGGGTACTTTGATTGAAATATGAAATTATATTTTTTTAAAAACTTGTAACTTAATTTTTTAACATAATTAACATATTTTATCATGTGCTTTACTTTGGTTTCACCGACCAATGTTTCTATGATTTTTAACCAGGCCTTGACTTTTGCTGGAACGTTGGTTTTATAAGCTCTTTATAATCTCTTTCTGAGCTTTTTCATGCAACTAAGAACAGGTTTATTTAATTGTTGCTTATATCTAATGGTAGCTATTTGAATATTTGCATGAATTATATTTTGTTCTTTTGTTTTTTTTTAAGTAATGTGTGTTCTAGGTGCTCCCATCAGTTTTATTTTATTATGTACTGTTTTTTTCTTTCTTGAATATAATACTTGTACTTCAATTTAATACTTGTACTGGTTTGTCCTGTAAATGGTTATACTGTTGGACAAATAAAGTGTTATTATTATTATAAAGTGTTATTATAACATTTAATTTGCATTTAAAAAGTGTTGAAATATCAATTTATCTTTAATAAGAAGCAATATTTGCATTTAGTTTCGACCTAAAAGTTTGATGATTATCACCCTTATTTTAATTGAAACCAAAAAGAGGTATATCACTGTTAATGATAAAATTGAGAAACTCTCCANCCGGGAACTTTATGAAAATTTCACCTTTTATTAAATTGGAACATTAATTTGTTGAGCAAAGTTTCACATTCGATATAAATAATTTGGGAATAAAAGAGTTCGAAGTTTCATTATAAGTCCATCAGAAGAGTCTAAAAACACTTATTTTAAAAACACTTCTACCAGGTAGGTAATAATCCGTGTATTTTTAGCCACTTTTTCTGTGGGTGTCCTATTTCAGTCGTTTACATAACCCTCTGCATATTTAAGATGAAAGGAAACTATTTCATTCAATTCGTAGTATGAATGTAATAACTTTTAAAATAGCTTATATTTGAGTTGCATACTACTTGGGAGTTTCCGAACATATTTCGTTCGATCATACACCTTTCATGGGCATGTTCGTAAAAAATAATTACTAGTTGTTTTGGTGTTACCGGAATTATTATGACGAAGCATCTGATTAAAATAAAAAACTTTCGTAAGTTTAACAGTCTATTCTTTGCACGATTTTGAGCAAAATAGTTTATTACAACATGTATCCAAAGCTTGACAGTTTTCAATTAAAATACGTTATGAAACTTTTAGTTATCGGAGTTTATTGTATCGACATCAGCATGCCGATAGCTAAGGTGGAACAGCAGCCTGTTTAGGCCAGGAAATTTAGAGTTGGACGCGACTTTTTGTTTCGGCAAACTGAATTTATCACTATAGATGCTAAATATTATGTACAATAACATATTAATTCTTACAGTCATAAAAATGGGGGGAAATTTGTTTACAGGCTGTTTAATTGTATAATTTTTACGTAAATTCACGTTTTTCACTTATAACTTTTTTCCGTTCATTTCCACGAGAAAACAGTAAAGTACTTTTTTTTCGTCTTCAGAGACCTACAAAACTAGCCCTTGAGCGTCAAAAAATATTGATTAGATCAAAAGTTATAAACAGAAGAAGTTTATTTATGACTTTCGAATTAAACATTTATAAACTGTGTTATTATTAC
>NW_019421792.1:0-835 GCF_000390285.2 Anoplophora glabripennis
TGTCTAAGTAAAGAATAAATATTAGAATCCATTATTTTTTAACCGGGGTTAAATAGTAGGTGAATTTATAAAAATATTAAGTGATTTTAATGCTACACTGAAAAAAGGATTTATTTGGACTAAATAAATATCGTTTGCCATGAACTAATCCTAGTTTTGGATATTGCCTAGCATATATATTATGAAAAGTAACTAACAATAAGTTCATAGTTTTGTAATAAATCTTATTTGAATGTTAATTTATTTCTAGTGTAATATCACATTTCGCCTCTTTTTTATTAATCTACATATTTTAAGATGTAGATGACATAAGATTATTATAGAAATATATCTTAGCTTAATGTGAACTAACAGTTTTGCAGTGAAAATAGGTTATTTTAATATTAATAAATAAATGGTTTATAAAAAGTGAATTGTTTTTTTCGCTAAAATTGGACGTATTTCTTTCTTGATTAGTCTCAAAATTATGTACTTTCTCAAATTTAATGAAACTGATAATTAGATAACTTATCTAACTAAGTTTATAATTTTTGAAATGGTACATAGTGTTGAGATCTACTAATAGAGAAGCACATGCGAGTATATACGATACTTTTATTCGAACATTTCATTTTTGCTAAAAATTAATTTTAAGATTTGTATTTTCCGAACTTATTATATACATACATATATCGATCAAAACTACTTGTCATAGTTGTTGACAGTTTAATGATTAAAAATAATTGGCGGATTGTTAAATTGGGTTTTATTATAAATTTATGAAACTACAACAGCAACACTATGTCCTTATTTAAAACTGACTTTTTGACGATTATTACTTGTTTGACCCTAACTT
>NW_019421792.1:2999-4577 GCF_000390285.2 Anoplophora glabripennis
AAATAAGATCCACTTCTTATTTGTGGAAGGGCGAAATGGGCGTTGACTATTAGACGCCTTCATTATAGCCATCCTTGTCTATCACATGGATTTCTATGGCTTACTTTATCGCTCTCACGTAACTTCTGATAGATCATCGGTACTTTTCTACACTGTATACCAGAAACCTAGGTATGCAAAACATATCTAGGTAACCCCTCAGTCAAAATTCCTGTTGATATTAGATACTAGAAACAACAACTATTGACACCGTCTTTTAAAAATGTAATTTTTTTCTAAATGTTCAATGTTTATATATAATTTTAGTATAACAGTTTTAATTCCATATAAGGACAGATTGATCTGTTATAACACCAATTTTCATATTACATTTATTGTGTAATCGTACGTTGTAAATTGACCTTCCATACAAATACTTGCATTCAATAGCTTAAAAAATAATTTCATACAGTTACAACATTAATATTATGCATACTTTTTATTTAAATAGAATAGAGAACTTAGAGAGAGAGAGAATAGAATAACACTTCAAATCAATACTTCTATTAGATTCAAAATCGGTTAATAAATTCCTAAAAACGCTTCTTTTAAAATATTTAATAGGTGTAACTTAAGAATACTTAAACAGGGTGATTCACAAATGGCGACCAAAAATGAAACCTCGTATTCTTTGGTAAATTTTAAAGGCAGTCTTTCCTATAAAATTTTTATTTACGACGCGTCGTTAAATTTAACCTTGATTTTCAAGTAAAACTTAATAAACGAATTGAGAACACACTTCGATATTCGAATGTAATACTTTTTAAAATTACGTAGTATGCTGCGATAGCAACTTTGACATTCTGAACAGTTCGAGAAAGAATAAATAATGCTTTTCATCAGATTCAAGCAACGATAAGTTTCGAAGAAATTACATTTTCGTTACTATAAAGATGTCGGACCTGTGTTTGTAGAAATGGAGATATATTTGATCATTTACTCAAATAAAATCATTAAAATGATGACTAATGTTATTAATTTCTTTATTCAAATAAATAACCGAATGATTACTGCTTGTCATGTCATTTAAGTAGAAGTGATTTCACTTGATTTTTTAAGTTTTACGCGAAAATAAGGCTTTTTCGAAAAAGATAATAGTGTAGTAATTTGTAGAAAATTGAATGACGAATTTGAAAATATCATGGTTGTTATCGGCGTAAAGCAGTATCGTACTATTTTATTTAGAAAAATATGCCACCCTGTATCTCCGCCACTGGAACATGTAAATCTTAGGAAAAACCCTCAAATTTTGGGCAATGTTTACACAAATACGTCTCGATTTCAAATTATTGCGCTTACTAGTTTTTAAATTATTTAAAAAAATTAAAAATATTACCCTGTATCTTTTTAACACAGCGTCCTAGATAATTTACCAAAAAATACGAAGTTTAATTTTTGGTAACCATCTGTGAATCACTCACTCCCTATTACTTGCATTATTTGCCTATTTCTAACTAATTTAAATTTTGCATTTCAAAAATTTATTTTTGACGAGATTTTTTTTAGTATCTATACTAAAGACTTATTTAGTTTTAATGT
>NW_019421793.1:0-920 GCF_000390285.2 Anoplophora glabripennis
ACCGAATAATAATTTTAAGATTCGATGGACTTACCTGTAAGAAAGATCAATCTCAATTAGTTGAGTAACTATAAAGTTACAGTATGTTGAACCGACATTCTTAAAGAAAAGCCGTTTTTCACAAGTTTTTCCCTGAATGAAAATAAGTATATATGGCTACTAATCAGTACCTCTTTAAAGTAAAATGGAGTTGCCAGTTTTTGCTATATTCATTTTACTAATTGGTTTAATATGTCCAAGGCAAATGAGATTAAAAAGATATTCATTTTCAGCCAAAGGAAACAAACTAAATATCCAAACATATATGTATTCGAAACTTCCTAAACATCCTTTTGATTTTGTCTGTCTATGGAAGTACCATATTGCTTGTACTAATTTAATTTGTGTATTATACATTCAAATGGCATGTAGTTCATCCCAGATTCATGGAAATTCTTTTCTTATACATGAATACACTACACAATGACAAAAACCGACAGGACCTGAAAGTGCGGCACAGATAAATGAACTGACTGGCTATCAATAAATAGTAACGGGCTGTTACGAAACACTTTTTTCCTTTCAACCTGTGCGCGCGTCATCTATAAGTGATACCTACCAACATAAATCATAAAAGATGGAGATGCGAAAAATAATTATAATTATCTAATTATGTTCAGCATTGATAACGAGCTTTTTCTGTGTTTTTTCATCCTCTGGTTTGTTTGCAGAAATCTATATTCATGGGTTGTTTATTAATAATTGATAGCAAATCGTGTACAGGGTGATTCAGAACTTATCCAAAAGAAAAATTCTGGATGTACAGGGGACCCTTACAAATACAATTTTGTAAAGAAAAAATCAAAAAGGGCAGTTCGAAAATGATTTAAAAATACACTTCTGCACGGCACTGGAAACTGGTCCACTGTAAAACCTGACCT
>NW_019421793.1:3583-4637 GCF_000390285.2 Anoplophora glabripennis
TTTGAAAATAGCGATTCCTGCTCGGTTTTTTGAGGTCAGAAAAAAAACCACACGTTCTAGCTCAATTCTGACAGTGGATTTGAATTCAGCAGAGTCTTTTACATAAAAATGTACTATTTGATGTGGAAATAAATTTTTTTCCAAATTTTCCCAGTAAATTTTCATCAATTTTCACTATTTTTCACAAGTTTTTTGAGGTTAGGAAAAAATTGTGACGTGATGGGCCAATTCTGACCCCAGATTCGTGTTCAGGAGGCCAAATTACTACGAAAAATATATGTCGCATAAAAAGTATACCCAACTTTTTTTTTGTGTGTGGCTGTGCATAATTAGTATTACTGGTAGGGACAGAATTTTGGTCAAAATACATACCTGTTCACTTTTTTTAACTTTAAACCGATAAAGCAATTATTATTTTAAATTTTCTTATAGGTAACATGTTCTTTAGTTAGAATTTAAGAAATTTTAAATGGATTTTTTATTCGCATTTCTAAATGAGGAAAGTAAACATAAATTCCTTTAAAAATTGTTGATTTTACTTTGAAGTTCGCATAAAAAAAACAAGATAGATAAATAATAATTGTTCAAAATCAAATCTTATGTTAGTTTTGAGGTTATTAATAATAATATCTAAATCATTTTTATTTAATCCATTTTTTTAACAAATTAATAAACCCCTCAAATTAATTAATGCCAACATTATGCTTTTTGTGTTGTATTTTTGTGATTAAAATAAATATGTGACCCTATTGCCCCTGCACTTAACCCGCCACTGAACGAAACAAATCACTGTCAATGTTGCCAACTAAAAACAGTGAAAATAATAGGAGAGCGGCACACAAAATATTTGTAAGTAGCGGCGCCATCAATAATTCTGGATCTCTCTGTATATCTAGTATTAGTAAATTTTAATTCCATTTTGTCCACCTTTGTCAAAATTTTTTCATTTGTAAGTATTTTGTCTCCTTCGTGTAAACACACTCATCAACTGGAAGAGAGATTGCGACGTATATCTAGTACTTGCGGTACTCGTAAATTCTTTTATTCGAAGAGT
>NW_019421794.1:0-2386 GCF_000390285.2 Anoplophora glabripennis
GAATCACTCTTAGCAATTCATTATTCTTTTGAATTTATGAATGAGATGTAAAATTGACCTTAGGATGATCATCAAAGGTCACTCACCAAAAACCAGACTATGTGTGTGTGTGTGTGTGTGTGTATGTCGGAGGTGTGGTGGAATTGTCTTCCACCACGGCACTTAGGCCTTATTAGGCCCTTTGTACACCCTCCTTCATAACTCGAGTACTTTCTTCAAACCATCTTATTTACTACACGGATGGCTTGGTGGCAAAATCTCGTACAGTTTATGTGTGATAGCATGGTCTTGAGTTACAGAGATTACTTGCTCTGCTCTCATTACCATATATCGGGGACCACACGCGTGCGTCAAATGTTGGGCGACCCAGGTCTGTGGTAGGCTGCCACAGCCACATCCCGAGCCTGCCTGGTTACCCATCCAAATGCCAGCCCACGTCCGTGATGCTTGACCCGGCAGATCGAAATCCGCCTGCCAATACACCCGGCTAGGCGGTCCCCAACCAGACTATGTATTCCGAGGTAAAATTTTCAGCTTTTTTCATTTCTGAAGTGAAAAATAAACGTTTCTATTAAAAAAAAGGTTGACCTTCAAATGACCTTGAATAGTGATCAAGGTCAATTCCAAGGTCGTTACCAGGTGACTTTCAATAAACCAAACAACTTTTGTTAAGATTTATTTTCATGAAATAATTTTACTGGAGAAATTAAAATTATTTACAGGGTGGCATAAAAGTATGGATACCCCTGAATAACTGGTCAGGAGTGTATTTTCTTGAAAAATGATAAATACAAAAGTTTTAGGATTTTTCCCTGGCTATTCAATGGCGCCCTTGTATTCGACCTTGACCTTCGAGGTCATTTCAAGGTCAAAATTGTTTTTTCAAATGGGAACCCTTATTTTTTATTACGGATTTGGAAAGAGCATGAAATTTTACGTTCAAGGATAACCTTGACTAAAATTTTCTGCTCTTTCCAGAAAAAAGGTAAAAAATTTAATAATTCAGGATATTTGAATAATTTGGCATAACTTTGCAAATAATGAATAAACTAAGGATATTTACTGTCTTCTGACTGTATGTTGACTGTAATCCCTTGTCAAGTTTGTAAAAGAGTCTGGGCCAATTGATGGTGATTTTGTAATTGCGAATATACTCGTCGTCATAGACGCCCTAAAGCATGCCCTAAACGTGTCCAATGGGGTTCAAATCGGGACTCATAGGTGGTGGTTGAGAGTTACCACGTTGTTGTCGTGAAATTTCTTGTACATTTTGAGGTATGAAAACGAGCATTATTCTGCAAGAGAATGAATCGATTCCCCGTGCTAGTACGCATGGGCAGGACGTGTGGTTCAAGGTTTTCGGTGATGTACCTTTCAGCAGTCAATGATGGGAATGATTACCAACTGAGTTCTGGTATTAATGGATACGCCTGCCCATACAATAATTAACCCGCCATTAAAAACCGCAACTGGCCACGTAAAATTTATCGGTATCACGTTCCCCACGACGACCCCAAACGAGAAATCGTCTGTCGTTGCCATGGCGATTCCGTGTATGGTATTTTGAGGTTGCATGGATACAGTCAATATCCTTAGTTTATTCATTATTTGCAAAGTTATTCAAATATCCCTAATTATGCAATATTTTACTTTTTTCTAAACAATATTTTCACTTCGAAAATAATTTTTTTATCAAAAAACAATAATTACGACTTGTAGAGAATACTTTGCAGTTTTCAAAACTCAGCTTGAATTTTCTGTACGACCATTATTTCCCGAGTAATATAATGCCAAAGTCAAAAATAATTTTTTTGCTTTGATCGACTATAACTTAGCGACAAATCATTGTATAAGGCTCCGGAACAGCTCAAATTGAAGATAATTAAATTATCTAAAAGAGCTTTATGGTGAAATTACTAAAAAAAATCATAGAAGTCCATAGGCCTTCTTAAAGAAAAGCAAAAATTTGCAATTTTTTTTTCGTTGATTTTCTTATGATTACACAAAAACTACTGACGCAAAAAAATTTTAAACTCCAGATCCGAAAACTAGACACTTGAAGTTTCAATTTCCTTTTTTTTATTCTCTCTACGACTATTTCCCTCCAAGTTACAGCTCTTTGAAACTCACCCAAAATTCGATCATTGCATTGGCGTATTTTATAAAGGAGTGAAACAGTCAACCCCACTGCAATATTTTATTAGAAATTTTTTATATGAAGCAAATTATTTATTTAAAAATATTTATTGGGAAGACTGATTTATTGCGCAACATTTTTACCTTTTGCAATTTTTCGGTAAAACCGATAGTTATCTAGTAAAAAAATTAGATGCGCCATCGTTTACTAAAGGGGTAATTGCGAAAATTCGTAAAAATAAAGTAGGCG
>NW_019421794.1:4142-4602 GCF_000390285.2 Anoplophora glabripennis
AAAAATTACAAGAGGTAAAAAAGTTGCGCAATAAATCAGTCTTCCCAATAAATATTTTTAAATAAATAATTTGTTTCATATAAAAAATTTCTAATAAAATATTGCAGTGGGGTTAACTGTTTCACTCCTTTATAAAATACGCCACTGCTCATACCAAGTTTCGTGTCTCTAGCATTTCTCATGTTAAAGAAAAAAATTAAAATGTGAATTTCAATCCTCTCCTTTAAGAGGGTGTATTGCCTCAGGGGTGCAACTTTCATATAAGGTATTTTTACTTCAATCCTCTTATTCTTGGCTCTACATTCACTGGCACCATTTTTGCTACTTCATTTAAAAACACCCTGTATATAATCTTTATGTTCTTTATGGCTTCCTTAGCTATGCCGTGCATGGAAAAGATCTTATTCGTCGCGAATGACAATAGAACAATCACCATGCAATAGAGATAAGTCAAAGCGAA
>NW_019421795.1:0-4569 GCF_000390285.2 Anoplophora glabripennis
ACTTAAATTTATATTGTAACATATTTCTGTCACAAAATAATAACTATTATTTTCATATTCAATTTCTTTATTTTTATTCCCATTTTATTACTATTAAAAAAATTAAACAATAATTATCATTTGATTTATTAATTTTTTATTTTATATTTTATATATCTCCACATTCAAATTTTTTATATATACAACTTAGGTACAATGAAGGGCAACTTAAAGTCCCCACTAGTTGGGTCGCTCTCATTCTCTCGCGCCCCACCACAAATAATTAGGTATGTTTCGGACTGGGAGTGTTGTTTGCAAATATACACCGTGGCACCAAAAACTGTTATATTCAATAGGGTGAATAATAATTAATCCGATAACAGTTGCATTTGATATTTTAAAATATATTATTTTATTAATGATATGTTAACATTTCGTAGTTAGTTAAATAAGAATATTGAATTATTTGTTTTAAATAAAATATTATATAAAAACTATTTACTTTTTTAATTATTGTTCGCAACATTCAATACCTGCATATTTAAAGTTTTTTTTCCATTACTAGAAATATTCATACAGGGCGGGCCAATAGTGATAATATTATTCCTATTCCATACAGATAGAGAATAATTTTTAGGCGCCTTAAGGGGGACATTTTTAAAATAGTATGAAGTATACGGGGTGATTCCGAAGGCCGCATCAAACATGGTTTTTAAACGCGCGCAATGACCCGATTTTTTATATTTCATATTTTAATCATGATAATAATGAAATAATGATGGAACAGTAAACAATCTTCATTTTGATTCTGTGTTTTATATACAAAATCTTTCAGACAAAATAACTAATGTTTTCGGGAATGAATCAAACATATACCTAAATTGCAAATGAAAATATAAAATTTATTAATAATGTATACACTATAAACGTAAAAGGTAAAGATGATTTTCTTAAAAAAGAAACAATTTTGTTTATATTATACCACTTTATAATAATAATTGTGTATTACAATTATGTAGACCAAATCTAAATTCACTCATCATATATCTCTCTAACTATAAAACTAATATTAAAAATAATAAACGTAATTGTGCTTGGCGCATAAATTTACTAATAGTTTTCAATTAGATGTCAACTATTAATAAACAATGAAACTTTGATGTAATTAAAAATACGTTATTTTTAACATAATACATTATATATTTTGTATGACAATAAATATTTAAACGATTAGAATAATAATAACAGTAACACTAAAAATAACAACAATATTAATAATAATAATAATAATAAAGAATAATAAGAATAATAATAAACGAACTCATAAATTAATGAAGTCTGTTTACACAAAATTGAACTTACCATTGTATTGGTGTGAATAAAAAATCAGTTGAAAACAGTAAATTAATCCCCGCAACTATTGAGTCATATTATGCTGTTTACAAATAAACTCAGTGATTTTTACGAGCAATAGCAAAAAAATCGGGCGAAGCATCTGCGGGAACAACTGAAATTCACGCATGCGTTCTAAATGCTACTACCATTTATTAGCCATTAGACAATACCTACGTATTTGTCTATTACGCGTGTTTCTGTCAAGATTGAGTTTTTTTTATAATTTAAATTGTTTGTTGTTGCTGTTATTAACACAAAACAGACATACATTGTACCGATCAGGAAAAGGCTAAAATAATTACTCTTTACTCCAGTGGAATTAGATCACAAAACCTGAAAATGAAAAAAAATAGTAGGTATTTATTTATTGCATTTTATGGAGGACAAGGGTATGATAATATCAAAAAAGTAACTCGAAAGAAGTGACGTTAAGTTGACAAATTGCAAATAAGTAAGTTGCAAAATTACGTGTTTTTTCACCCATGAAAATCTAGACGACATATCGGAAAAATAGTTATTTTATGTTGGCGGCATGTAGGTAATTAAATTACCTATAATTTAGTTAAGGTATCTAAAGTCATATTTTACCAATTTGTTAACTGTAAAAAAAGGCTGAACGCGGAAAAATAAGTTTTCGAAAATTGAGCATTATTATTGCAAAAATAGATGGATGTTGATAAAATTTATGGAAAAGGCGGTCAATCCAAAGATCAATATGTGCCTAGGGCCAATTCGATTGACCGTGAATGAAATTGTTGCTTCATGTATTTGTTAATTAACTTCGTTCGTTTTTTTGGAATTAATTGTTTAATTAAACATTAATTTTAAGAAGTTAATATCATAGATCTATATCTATATAGAATCTATATTCTATTTGATCAAAAGAAACGTATCGAAAAAGAAAAATTTCAAAAAGTTGAGATTAAGTTGCCCTTTATAACTAACAAAGTAGAATGTGAAAAACAGCGTTATAATCAAATTGACCCCTGGGTTAGGCAAAAGCCGCTCAGAAATTCGTTCTTTTTGCGTTAAATAGAGCTTATTTTAATGGTAATTTAAAAAAAAAAGAAAAATCACCTACGCCTCTTTGTTCTCAAGATAGCTTTATGACGTAACTGTTAATTAACTATTGGACGTATCGGATCGGGATTTTAGAGACAATTAAAGAAAAGGTAAAACCGAGGGTAAAACTTTTATTTTCAGAAAGTTTTACATTAATAGTTCATGTAATAAACGCGCTAGCAGCAGTAAAAGTTAAAGTACGCGGGAGAAGTAGCGCCTGGTCCGTGCACGCACGTGAACGCCACCTTCGTCGCGCGCAAGATTTTTTAACCGAATTTGAAACGTTCAAGTTAAAAATCAAGCACGCTAAGAGAACGATGTTCACGCGCATGCGCGGGCCCAGCGCTGCCACGTGCAGACTGTTCATTAATGTTATCTTTTACTGCTGCTAGCGCGTTTATTACATGAACTATCAATGTAAAATTTCTGAAAATAAAAGTTTAACCCTTTCTTTAATTATTGTCTCTAAAATTCCGGTCCGTATACGTCCAACAGTAAATTAACAATTAACGTTACCTATAAGAATAGCCGTGTCGTGGGAACAAAGAGACGTAGGTGATTTCTCTTTTTTATAAATCAACATAAAAATAAACTCAATTCAATGCAAAAATACTGAATTCACGATCCTGGTCCTGGGACAATTTTTTTATAACGCTGTTTATTTGCACGTTTTATCAATATCCATTGCTTTTTGCAATAATAATTAATAATGCTCAATTTTCGAAAACTGATATTTCCGCATTCAACCTTTATTTTACAGTTAACAATTGGTGAAATATGACTTTAGATATCTACCTTAAATGTTAGGTAATTTAATTGTCTACGTGCCTACAACATAAATAACTAATTTTCCGATTTTCCGAATGTTTTTTATATAAAAAAAATTTCAGACAAAATAACAAATCTTCTATAAATATCCGATATAATAATGGCACATCAGCCACAAGCGGACTATTTTGTTTTCTTTTTCTCAGTTTTTCTTTTGTGTCAAGAATATGTAGTTTTATGATCAGCTACGGTTAAAATTATCTCTCTTAAAATGTTGCTTATTACTAGAGGTGTCAGAACTGAACCACGGGACATAGGCGTATGCATTATCTATTAAAAAGCAGCAAATTAAGTTGTCTACAACGCACCACCATAAACACCAACCGATGAATTAATTAAGCAACATCCGCACGATAACAAAGCAACAGTATACTTAGGTGACGTGAATGTGAAAAAAATTCTGAGCCAGAGGCTCACGCATGCCTCGGTTGACTCGCTTGCCATGCCATTGAATTGCGGCTCTATCTAACAGCCTTCCGTATTCCATTTAATTAAAAAATGAAACTTTTCTGCATTTAAAATAAAAATAAATAAAATTATACACGGAAATGACGTGTAATTAAAAATGATAACTTTTTGCTACTCTCATCTTTATTTAAAATTCGACCTATATTACGAACTGAATCTCCCTGCTGCCAAAGAGCATCTAACCTTTTCCTGATCGGTGCAATGCGTGTCTATTTTTGTTAATATCAGCAACAATAAACAATTTACTCAGCTTTATATATTAAAAACCTTATTTTATGATGTCGAGTAATTGTTTACTTTAGTTATCTTGTTATTGTGTATTTTATTAGTGGCTATTCATTTATAAGTAATACTATACCCAATAAATAGTTAATAATATTAAAATAAAAATTATAGTAGACTTACATTTTAAAATATGTTTAGAAAATAAATACGCTTTCGTAAGTTTTTGAACAAAATTTATAAAATTCAGACCGATATAATCTAATNTCCAACAGTAAATTAACAATTAACGTTATAAGAAAAGCCGTGTCGTGGGAACAAAGAGACGTAGGTGATTTCTCTTTTTTTTAATCAACGTAAAAATAAACTCAATTTAATGCAATAATACGGAATTCACGATCCTGAACCTGGGACCATTTTTTTATAACGCTGTTTTGCACGTTTTATCAATATCCATTGCTTTTTGCAATAATAATTAATATTGCTCAATTTTCGAAAACTGATGTTTCCGCATTCAACTTTTATTTTACAGTTAACAATTGGTGAAATATGACTTTAGATACATACCTTAAATTTTAGGTAATTTAATTGCCTACGTGCCTACAACATAAATAA
>NW_019421796.1:0-4597 GCF_000390285.2 Anoplophora glabripennis
AATACAGTGCACAAATGTAAAAAAATAATTGTTGAAGACATCTTCAGTGATCTGAAGAGGGGAGCAGCTAATTTTTGGCATATTTGATGACCACTATGTATTTAAAATTGTATTTAGAACAAATCGACGGGTTACTGCCAAAACCAGATAACTTACATTTGTATACTTTTAAAAAATTAATGTTTTAAACTTTGTTATTAGATTAAAAATCAAACAGAAAATTTAAATATTTTTTTTTATTGACATACTAAAGCTTAATAGAAGTTTTAGCAAAACAGTGACAAAAATAATCTTAACACTTGAAAGACTAATTAGTTATTAACAAAAAACCTCATTTATTTTGCACTTGTCTTATTTTAGATGTATATATTATGTTTATCAGTTTAGTCATTTGCCTCTCCCAATTCAGATTCTGGATCAGAATCATCCGGTGCTGGTTCNACAAAAATAATCTTAACACTTGAAAGACTAATTAGTTATTAACAAAAAACCTCATTTATTTTGCACTTGTCTTATTTTAGATGTATATATTATGTTTATCAGTTTAGTCATTTGCCTCTCCCAATTCAGATTCTGGATCAGAATCATCCGGTGCTGGTACAAGATCTTTCATCTGGTACAAGATCTTTTGCCTCTTTGGAGGATGGAAGCGATTTGTAATAATAATGATATTCTCATGGAATAACATTATTTTTGCAAAGTTTAAGTAAGTCTTGTTTTTTTTTTTAATTGATATTGGTCTAATTTTTTATACGCTTTCAGTATTTTAATTTCGCTTGACGGTAAAGGTCAGCCTTTACCCATAACATTTATTTTTTTATAATCGGATGTGTGATCGTATCTATATTCTAAAATCCAAGGTTTTAGTTTAGTGCACCTGAAACACTTGATTTTAAGCCAATTAACTTTTTCGCCTGTGGTATCCTTCAATTTGTTTTTCATTAGAATGTTTGATAAATTTTCTAAATCTAAAAAATCACTATATTCTTTAACGTTGTAAGGCTTTTTATGGATCTAGACGTTCTAGCCATTCGAAAGATTGTTATCCAGTCGTGAATTGTATAAATCGGAACAAACTTTTGTGCCTTTTCTATTGCGCTATGTATACTATCCACTTCCATGTAACTGTGCCCACTTTCTAGAAAGTTTTGTTCTATTCTATTACAACTGCCACACGAACTTATCGACGCAAACGATAAAAATTATACAGGCAAAACAAGATAAGTACCATATATCTGAAAAAATTCCGGATTTCGATCCACCAATGGTACAGCAAA
The DNA here is from genome assembly GCF_000390285.2 of Anoplophora glabripennis. Taxonomy (NCBI): domain Eukaryota; kingdom Metazoa; phylum Arthropoda; class Insecta; order Coleoptera; family Cerambycidae; genus Anoplophora; species Anoplophora glabripennis. The sequence continues at coordinate 1,278 of NW_019421796.1, forward strand.
AACCCTATATGTGATACTTATCTTATTCTAGCCCCAAAAAACTTATATCAGCACCGAAACAAACTGTTAAAATGAGATAAGTACCATATGACTTATTTTTGCTGTATAAGAACTACACAAGTTACATTAATGTTGAAATCCTGTTAATCACAAATGCACTTGTCTTGTTTTAGCCGTTTTCAATACTTTCATAATGCATTTAGTCTATTTTTTGCACATGCGTATTAGACCTTCCTGCTTAATATACAGATATCTGGTTTTGTCAGAACATAGTTTACAGAATTTTAGATAAAGAACTGCACTTAACTCAAAAACGGCAAAATGGTACTTATCTTGTTTTGGCAGTAACCCATCGAAATAATTCCTTTACATTACATTAGATATATTTTTTGTGAAATTATTAGTTTTGGAGATAGTTTGAATTTATTTTTTAATAAACTTATTTTAAAATAGAAAAGTAACGAATAGAAAATTGTTCGCTTTTTTGAATAAAGTCAAAAAACCTTTTATCTCAGAAATAACATCAGAAATTAAATGCACTTATCCAATTTCGGTCCTTCGAGCCAGCGCCTATTAGTATCTCCACCACTAACAAGTATTCTGTGAATTTAATTAACCAAAGCTTCATTAATCTTTCAAAGATGTTCGGAGATGATTATTCAATAATATGTATACCTATATATTTTTTAATTCAACATCTTGTATCTCTGAAACCAGCCGTTTCAATGCTTTAGACGTTGGTTTAAAATATTTCAAGAAATAACTCCTTGATCATAGGCTTAGAAAACATCCAAATTATTATTATTATTTTCGTTTTCATGCGCGTAGGAAGTGGTTAAAAAATATACGCGTGCCACTGGTCAATTTGTAATTCCCTTTTAATACTAAAAACATTATTCTTAATATTTTTGTCGTATAAGATTTTAATTTGGTAAATATATTCCTTCTCGAGTCTTAATAATTATATCGAAAACCTTTGTGATAAAATATGTTATTAGTAGGAATAATCGCAAGTCCTCGGTAGTATAGTGGTAAGTATCCCCGCCTGTCACGCGGGAGACCGGGGTTCGATTCCCCGCCGGGGAGGCCTTTTTTTTATTTAATAATGGATATTTTTATTAGAGAATATTTAAAATAAAAAAGCCTTGTTACATAAATTTTATTGTATGAGTTCTAATTTTTTCAAATGTAACAACACGAAAGATGATACACTCAAATTATGTATCAGAGTGAATCGAAATTATTGTTGTCAGGTTTTGTACATTTTTTTAGAGATTTTATTTTCGCAATTTTCACAAAAATTTTGTGAATAGATCAACGCTAATCGTCAACTAGTTCCAATGATGCTTTCTACTGACGAAGTTGATACATAATTAGCACTCTAATATACATAATTTGCATGCTCCTAGAGACTTCAATAAGGTGTGCATTTCTTAAGCAGAAGAGAAAGGGGAGAATGTTTTTCTATTCCGAAATGACATACACCGTGGCACAAAAAAGTTGAAGCGATTTAAAAGGATCCTAATGGTCGCTTGTGGCGCCCTCTGGGAGATACAGCCAATCGACCATAAAATTCAACTTTCCCGTCCCAAGAAACCATCGCATACAAAATTTCATGAATTTAACTCAAAGTAGTCGAGAGCTATTAAAGAAAATATAATTAATTTTCTTAAATTTGACATCCTGTGTATCCTAAACGAAGCATTTCCAGAAGTTCATAGGAAATTTTTCACTTAAAATTGAACGTAGAATGACATACTGAAGTATGTACATCTCCTAAAAACACCCTGTATACAATAATGGTCGTTATTTTCGGAGATATTACCAATATTCGTTTAAAAGAAGAAATTTATTTTAATAACCTGTACATTCCAACAAACGATGTGTGATATTGCCAGAATACAGTTGCCTTAGGACTTATGGTACGTTTTTTCTGAAATTTGATTTGTATATTTGGATTTGAAAAGCGTCTTCGATTAACAACAAATTTGAAGAAGACGTCTCCAAAACCTATTTTATTCGTTGCCACTAACAGAGTACAAAGTAAAAATTCAGACAAATTAATTGAAAAAGTGAATTCCGCAATTTTGCCGCTCAATAATTATATCCGAGTTGAGACCAACCTACTTCTTGGATTTTCAAAACCGAAATAAATACAATTTACTGTTTCCTGAATAAAAAAATGCAGGATGTCGAATCGCGGCGAATAAGTAAGCATGAATGTTTGATTGAGTCTTATTTAGTACCTCTATGAATGGAATATTGGTAGATCCGCATCAGTCTGTTCGCGGTGACTTACCGTTAGTGGCAATTGACCGAAAACAGTCCTTTATGTTTGCATGAGGCAGGAACGTTGATTACTGTGGCGAACCTGAAAAAATGGTCATCCGATTGCTCGAGATCGTGTCTAAATACACGAGACGAGCACACCGGAAGATGAATCCAACTTCTAATTAGTGTCTCCTATTCCGTTAGTGGTAAACGTTCAGCGATTTGCATAAAGGAATTAAAAATGTACCTAACGTGAAATTGGCGTTAAAAGTTTTATATAAAGGGAAATTTCAAGACAGAATATAAAACCTTCATGCAAAGTTTAATTTTATTCACAGCATTTGGTATATTTGTAGTAGTTGAAAAGACCTACCTACAATTTGAAGAAGAAAGAAGAAATGAAAGATGTTTACCGGGTAGGCTCTTAAATACAACATTTAAGTATAGCAAAAAACATGAATAAGTCTAATTGTAAGATATTTTCCGTCATTTTATTTAAAACCCCTTTATATTTTGCATTATAGGTACATATCTTGCACTACTTCTGTACTTTTAATATTTAGATATTCCCCTGCGACAATTACTATTGTTAAGTCTTAAAAAAATATTTTCTTAGTTATTATGGAAGCAATTACGTCTTGTGATCCATTGTGCATGCCGCTAGCAGGAGAGTTTAGAACAGGCGTGTATAAGCACTAGTTCTGTAGAAGTCTCATTGATGTCGTGAAGTGACAGAAATGCTGACCTCATGTGTTTGTATCTATACACTGACAAACAGATACAGTGACAAATAATATGTATGAAATCTTCCCTTGTCCCCATAACTGTACCTTGCATTGATGTCCAATCTAATTACATATATTGAGGTAGATGTTCATTGTTCATGGTCTGTTAAAAGTCTTGTGACAATCGTAATGTTAGTAATATTGCCTCTACTTTGCGTGTTAATGTTCCAATTTGTTCAGTTTGTTGTCAATAGTGGGAAGATTAGAGGCCAAATTTCAAAGAAAAACAGCAAATTTTCTCAATTGTCGACGTTTCGTCACTTA
>NW_019421797.1:0-1502 GCF_000390285.2 Anoplophora glabripennis
AGAAAAATGACTTTTTGTGTTTTCTTAGTGCCGTTTAGCCATTTTTAGAAATAGGTAAACGAAACTTGGAACATAAATTGAGCAGGGTATTATCAAACATTGTGCGGCAAACTTTCCTAACTTTCTTTTAAGATTTGCTGGAAAAGTAACATATACTGTTTTATCTTTTTTTTGTAAATAAAAAAAAATGTTTTTTACTGAGGACAAATGATATAAACAGTTCATATACAGTTTTGCCATGGAATTAAAACAGCAATATTATATTATGAAACTATATACAAATAATGCTAGATTTTATTCAAAAAGAACATTATAACTCTTAACTAAAATAGCAAATATAGATTAATGTCCTTCGTTAATTAAATCGACAGAAGAGCCATTTTCCGGAAGTTCGACCCAAAACTGCTTACTGCTTGCTGGCATTTTCGGCACAAGTTCAGTCACAATTTTGGCTTTTTTATTTACACGCCTCAACGGTGGCTAGGAAAGCTTCGGGTGAACTCGGCAAAAATCGGTAATTTTCGGTGATCGGTAGTAAATCCTTCTACGAGACTTAGACTTGAATATTAGAGGTCTAGCTTGATTAATTTCGGAAAAATTAGCGGTTTACTTTTCCGGGAAAAGTCGGATCGGTTCGGATTTAATTAAATTCGGATTTTTGCCTTGAACTCTACACGGACAAATCAAATTTACAACCTTAGTGCCTTCAGAACAGGCTTAGACAAAAACTGGTAACATTGACTATTTTCGGTATTTGACTCTACTTGATATTAAAAGTATCAAAATCAAATCGGTCTTGTTCTAACTTCAATATTTACAGAGAAAATTGCTCTAACCGCATTCAACGGCGTGGTTCAAAAATATTTACTTTTGTTTTTCTTTTAAAAAAAAAATTTCAGGCCTTTCAACAATCAAACAAATTCTCTAAATTAAATTTAGACGGACAATACTGGTTTTGATTATTTAATAAAAGCAAATGACAGCTTTTATTTATATTTACACAGGAATAAACAACGGTCCCTCAACAGTATTTAATTAAAAGGAAAATAACAGTTTCTAAACGGTATTTAAATAACAGAAACTAACGGTATCTATACAGTATTCAAAAGAAAATAACGGTCAAAAAAGAAAATAACAGTCCCTGCTCGGGCTCTCCAAATTTTTGTAACGTCCCTGCTCCTGGTGACTAACTCCTTCGGTTCGGATGGCGGTCTCTGGGTCGGTGTCAGGTCCTCGGGGTGGTCCTCAGGGCTGGAGCTCTTCGAGTTCAGGATCTGAACTGCCTGTTTTCGTCCAGGCACGGTTGTTTTATTGCCACAATCCCCCCTTAACTGACCAGGAGTCTTGGTGGGATTATGCGCGCGGCACTCGTCAGAGTGGGGCGAACGGACGGTTCAGCTCGACTCGCGGACAATAATTGCTCTTGCCAATTAAGTTAATTAAAGAAATAAATAGCAAAACTCTTACACAAAACTTAACATCAATACCGGTTCATTACAAAC
>NW_019421797.1:3700-4558 GCF_000390285.2 Anoplophora glabripennis
AAAAAAAAAATTGAAAAATTTATGTCAGGCGCCAGTAAATTTTAAAGTGAATCTACAAACTTTTGTTTCCTAACCGGATTCCTCTTAAATCTAGGTCAGGTTTGTATAACTGTGGATCCTTTCTGATCCTGAAGGTAAGTGGAAAAATAGTTTCGAAAAAATATTTCCCTGAAAAAATAAAGGACTGAGTTCCCCTTTGAATTTAAAATTTTTTTATTATAAAAAAAAATTTCAAAAAATTATCAAAAAGTTTTTTGAAAAAAAACTAAGTTTGACAAAAAAAACAAAAAATAAATTTATTCAGAAAATATATTTCTGAGATTATGTGCGGAAAGTAACTTTTGAGTTCAAAAAAAAAATTTATTTTGAAAAATTATCCAAAAATCTTTCGAAAATTTATTTTCGACTTAAAAAAAAAATTTTTATTATTATTATTAAAACTTGGGAAGGTTTTTCTTCAAGAAAAACAAGTTTAAAAAAGGTATAAACTATATTACAATAACTGTACAAATAATATTTTTCTAGAAGAGAAAAATGATAAAGAGATTAACACTGTTTAAAACCTATTAATCTAACAACAATAAGTAAAAGTAAATCACTGGAAAAATCTCTGCAACGATTATCCAGGAACACAAGTTCAAACTACCAGACCGTAGAAAAAAGAGTAGTTATTCAAACTAATTACAAAAAAAATCGCGGAATTCAACTAACCACTTTTTATGTAATCCTCTGTATAATCCTTTCGGCTTTTCCGAAAAACTGCACTAACTTTCTATGTCGGTTTCAGTTCCGATCCAACTCTTTAATTACTGAAGGTAATTAGACAATTTAACGAGCACTTTGTATGTCGAAGACTAG
>NW_019421798.1:0-4566 GCF_000390285.2 Anoplophora glabripennis
AGTGTGAAGCAGTTAAGTGCATAATTTCAGTTATTTTTCAAATTATTTAAACCGAATTACGCCATAAAATAAATCGATTTTATTTTTTTTACTCGAATACCGTGAGTCATAAGAAAAAAAGTCAAGGTACCTTTTCTGTTCCAAATTGAACAAGGAATCCAAAAATAATTTTTATTTTAAGAAAAATCAGTGGTGTATCATTTTTTTCTTTAACAGTATTTAGAGACGTGCCTGTGCGAACGCCACTGGAGAAACTGAAAACAATATTTTTATCGTAAAACATGTATGTTAACTGTCAAGGCATGTAAAATTTCATTAAAATATTTTGAGCGGTTTCCGCAATATTTATAAATCTGCATTGGTTTATTAAAACTTTAACACCCTGCAGATCGGAAACTAAGCGTTTTCGAAATATAATATATTAAGGAAATATATCACAAATCACTTGTACTATAGCCTCCTGCAAGGAATGCGTAGACTTACCAAACACCCTGTATATAAATATTCATATGTTGCGACAAATATATGGTCACAAAAGTTGAATTTTTTATTGGATGTGTCAAATACAGGTCCAATATTCAAAATTACCACAAACTTAAATGAGTAATACAAGTTTTATTTTTTTAAATAATTCACTAAGGAACGAAATTGATACACAAGGAAAACAATTTGTATACAAGCATAATACGTGCACATAAAAATTTAATCACTATTTTAGCATGCCAATGAATAATACGAATACGAAGTAGGTACAGCATTATCCTTGATTTCAACCTCGATTTTGAATTAAATTTGCCACCTCTTTACATAACAACCGACTAGTAGTACAGGTATAATATAAATAAATATATAATTTATTTACAAAATATAATTCGTGTTATCCTTATCACGATATACAGGTATAGTACAGGTATAATATAAATAAATATATAATTTATTTACAAAATATAATTCGTGTTATCCTTATCACTAATTAAAAGTGTTATTGCAAAATTAATTATTAACAGTGCAGTTTGTCATTCCGATCGTTTATATTTAGAAATAATAATTAAATTAAACTTCAAACATCCATTTAACATCGTATATAATTAACTTTTAGTGACTAATAATTAAAGAAGCTCTGAAATATGTTAGGTGGTATATTAAAGTTTACTTGGGCAATACCGACTAACCATGAAGAAATATGTATAATGAAACTAGGTCGTTTATTCCTAGGAGGGAACACATTGGCTAAAAAATGTACGCCTACATTCCTCTTTGGAGATACCTATATTCCGTAATTCCTTCCTAAATTACTAGACATCCTTAGTAGGGTTACGGTAATATCCATCTCAATCCCAGAATATCTTAATAATTCCAGATTAAACCCTTCTACATTGAACTTGCAAAAAAATTCCTGGCAATAAATTTTAATGAGTTTCATGGGCGTCCCTAAAAAATTTTTCTGCTAAAGGTAAAAAATTATAATAATTTGTATATAATGTGTAGAAAATTTCTATTAGATATATGTTCATTTGGCCAACAACACACCTATTTTAATTATTTATGTCCTCAAACAATTTTATTATATTGGTGGTAAATTCCGTCTTGTTCCGTTTCAAAAGGTCTCCAAAATGCCATGTTGTGATAATATTAGTAAACAAAATATCCCTCTTATTTCTCCCCTTCGCAATTGTAACATGAATGATTGATAGAAGGTGCCTATAATAAATTAAAATTATCTGAATCACACCAAATTCCGCATTGCTGCACTGCACTGCTGGGCAATTTAGCAACCACTTGTCAACCGTTGAGATTTATTGCCCAGTAGCCAAATTTTTCAAATATTTCAATGCCGAGTTGCTGCGTCAGCGACCGAAACTGGTACATACTCTCAATCTGTTGGTTCTTCAATTGATATCGGAAAGACTATAAAACTTCTTACAATCCAGTAATTCTTTAGTAAATCCTTATTCATGTCAATAATTCTTTGGGTAATTTTCCATAAATTCTTATACACCTTTACATATTATCATTTGCATTGTTATTAACAATAAAAAAAACTGAGCTGTATTTTTCTTCTAATTTTTCTATTTAGTATTTTTAAGTAGAATCTCTAATTACTCTTTTGCAGAAATTTATCTTACTTATTTTTAAATAACTTTTTTGGGTTAAAATCTATAAAAGTATAAATAAGTCTTTCAGATTTCTGCCAATTTGCGCAAAAAAACAATATTTAAACAGAGTTTGACAGATTTATAAAGACTTTCTCCGGTATGCCGTGTTTAATTGTGTTTCTATTTTCTATAAAGTCTAAATGAAAATCCTTCCCGCGAACGTCAGTTTTTTGGTAATATTGCAAATGCAACTAAAAATTTCCAGAATCATTTAAAGCCCTTTGACCTTGAAAATTTGTTTCGCCTTTTTTCCTTTTTAGCCAATCAATTAATATGCTTCTCAATGTTACGAGCCGCCACTGGTAGAGTTTTGGCAATAGAGAGACAAAAAGCCTCAAAAATTATTAATACGTTTTCTATTATTAAGGCCCTGAAAGTGAAATTTTAATAACTGATCTGTGATACAGTACGTACGTAGACACATGGACATTTATTTTTAATTTAATTTATTTTTGGAATTTCTAAAAGAGAGGGGCCCTTTATATACTTTGCGCACGGGCCCAAAGTGCTCTTGCAACGCCACTGTGGTCAAGAAAAGTTAAAAATCTAAAATACCGTCCAATTCTACGTAAAAAATGTACTCTTGTTTAGGTTACCTAACTAAGTTATTTGCATTTAAAAGTTTCAATGTATGTATTTGGTGGTGATTTTTTATTCTCAATTATTGATAATAGTAATAATAACAAACCTTAAATCAAATGCTGAAAGTGTCCAACACCTACCTCAATACATTTTACTATACACTCTCTTAAATGTCTCTGAATATTAAACAAAATGTCCCTATTATTTTTAAATGCATTCGCGGCTACTTGTATTTTCTGNTATACAGGGTGAGTCAGAAAGAATGGGTCAATACTAAACTGGATATACTAGACATCAAAATATTATGTTTGAGCTCATCATGTCTTATACGAATGTCGCTGGTTTAAGAAATACAGGGTGCTCAAGGTTTCAATTTTATTCTGAAATTTCTCAATAACTGAGAAAGTTTTGATAGCATGACTCTGAAACTAGGTAGTATTAGATTTTTTGGTGTGAGAATTACGAATTTGAAGCTTATTTTGACGTTGCTCCTAGAGGGCGCTAGTTTCACCATATTATTTAGGTAAATCAGAACATATTTTTTATCTATCGAGCTATGCTTTAAAAAAGTTAAAAATCTAAAAGAACGTTCAATTCTACATAAAATATATACTCTTGTTTAGGTCCCCTAACTTTATCGGTTTTTGAGTTATTTGCATTTAAAAGTTTCAATGTATGTATTTGGTGGTGATTTTTTATTCTCAATTATTTATAATAGTAATAATAACAAACCTTAAATCAAATGCTGAAAGTGTCCAACACCTAACTAAGTTATTTGCATTTAAAAGTTTCAATGTATGTATTTGGTGGTGATTTTTTATTCTCAATTATTGATAATAGTAATAATAACAAACCTTAAATCAAATGCTGAAAGTGTCCAACACCTACCTCAATACATTTTACTATACACTCTCTTAAATGTCTCTGTATATTAAACAAAATGTCCCTATTATCTTTAAGAGCAGGATTACGAGAGCTAAAGTCGTAACACTTCTTAGATGGCGATTGGATGCCCTTTTCCTAATTTTTTGCATAAATTTGAGAACCCAATTTTCAGACGAGAATCTACTCGTCGGTAACTCTCCATTAATAAAATCTAGCCATTCGCCAGTAGATGGTACTGATTAGCATACATTAAATAATGCAAACATGTCATTATAGATGTCCTCGTACACGGCATCGGCAATAAGAAGTTTAAAAAAACGCCATACAATTTGCACAAAAAACGGGAACCGTGTTTTTATGAAGTTTGGTTATTTCATTTTTATTTCATTTATGATATTGATGTGTCCTGCGTCGTTTGACATCGTAAATATTATTCTAGTGTGTGAGTTGTGTATTATACTGATTACTTTTTTTCTTAATTAGTTATTATTATATATTACCTAGTTATTATTATTATTAGTGACCTTTGTGTTGTGAACTATATTTACTGTGTTTATTATTTATTGTGTGTTTATTTCGCAATGCCGAAAAGCTTAGGAAAAACTAAAAAAAGGTCAAAACGTGCTAAATCACTTAAATTAATCTGGAAAGAAAGACACCAAAATCTGTAAAATGGTATTAAATAGTTTTAAATAGGTAAAAATGCATAAATTTACTCTTTCTAGATATAGGACTTCTACGGAATTTAGAGAGAGAGAGAGAGAGATAATTCAGAGAATATTAGGTACAGTATTACATCAATAATGATTAATGAGCAAATAATTTTTATTCGAGACTAGTATACTAGTGACTAGCGGTCGAGACTAGTTTTCTAGATTTTTTTTTTCAAATATATAACCTGTACGTTTAGCCCAGGGATATGAGGAAAATGCCGTGACTGTTG
>NW_019421799.1:0-1202 GCF_000390285.2 Anoplophora glabripennis
CAACTAACTTTTATTTTTAAGAATTTTTGACAATATACAGGGTGTTTCTGTAAGTCCTCCCATAAATTCAGGGGGTGATAGTACGACAAAAAATAAGAATTTTTTTGTCTTATGAATTATATGTCTATCTCCTCTTGTTTCCGAGATACAGAGCGACAAAATAAAATTTCTTAAATAGAATTTTTACGAAAATTTCCGAACGGTGCGAAACATTTTTATGAAATTTGGTATTCCGGGATTTTTAAGGACCCCAAATGCGCTGGTCTAATTATTTTTTGGATATTTCATTGCATTATAGACGTTTCGTCAAATACCAAATTGCCAAAATTTCACTGTTTGTTTCTCTTAATTTCATTTTAACAGCAGCCAATGCTTCATTTGCAAATCCAGGTATTCCATCTATAGATCTGTACCACTTAGATATTGTTTTTGTATGTGACAAAGCCATGTTAAAACTTCTTCTTGCATACTTATAAGCATCTGTTGAATAAAAGCTTAAATCAAACGACCTAAGCTCAGGTGAATACTTTTTACGAGATTGTCATTTTCTTGATCTTTGACAGATTTCACCTAAAATGTTAGATAAGTAAACAAATAGCAAAATTATAGGGTATTAGTTACAGATACTATTCAAAAGATATATAATTTGTTAATTATATTTTTGTAACTTACTTCACGTTTATAATTTTATTACGATAGGATGAATTCATTCCTATTTCTGATGCAGTTAAAATTGATCTATGTTTTGGTGATGTGTCACCAAATTTCAAATATATTTCAGAAAAATCTGTAGCTTTATTTGTAGTAGTTAACAAGCCCGATTGAGCACTCAGTGTTGATGACGATGAACATATGGATATATTTTCTGGTTTTTATTGCGGCAATGAGTGCAATGACTGTTCCCTAGGAACATCATTTAGAGAAATATTTTCCTTATTAGAACTGTCTGATCTATAAAAATTAAATAAAAAGGTAAAGAGGTACTAGGTAACCATAAAGGCTTTTTACTTGTATATTTTAATCAATATAAAAGTTATTTTACCTGCTATAAGTAGAAGCTATTACTGGAATAGCTGTCTCTCGCAAGTACTTTATACCTGATGGCTTTGTCAGAAAATCATTAATCGCAAAATAATCAGAACAAACAAAAATGTTGTCGGTAATATTGACATCACCTAGGGAGAGCTTCCACAAGTTTCTCC
>NW_019421799.1:3896-4563 GCF_000390285.2 Anoplophora glabripennis
GAGAAAATAATTAAGTTAATTTAGTTCTAAAGAAATGAAATGACACTCGCGCCCATCTCTAGTCCATCCGTCGACATCGGTTGCGTTTATCGAATTCCTATTGGTCAGAATTCAAACTGCAGCCCTGTTATGAATGGAGCGTGAGTTGGACTATTCTATCATGTGCGTCGCCTGAGGTTATTCGTTACATTGACTCCTAATTTCCAATTAAAAGAACGACACTATTTTTAACCGAACTTTATTTAATAAATATGTAGTATACAATTTCTGATTTTCTAAATATTTTATAACGCCTAAAAATGTATGTACCGTGAAATTTTCGTGAATTATCACGTAAATTTCCGATGCATACCCGACACGCCACTGCGTCATGGATAATGTATCTAGGTTTATGAATGACATATCTATGTTCAAGGTTAAAGTCACAAATTGTCCACTCTCTGGTAATCGTATATAACTAATACACCACCCATTTACATAGCAAAAAAATTAGAGCAGAAAAATTTTCAAATTTTTTTAATTTTTGAAAGGCTGTAACTTCGTGAATAATGGTCGTATCGCGAAAAAAAATGCGTCTTGAAATCTTGAGATGAACATTTTTTTTGAACATGACTGTCGGTGCAATCAAAAGAAATAATGCAAAGCAAAAATTTTACAGTTTTCTTTT
>NW_019421800.1:0-4565 GCF_000390285.2 Anoplophora glabripennis
ACAAATTGCACTTACTTTTAAACATAAACAAATATTCTTGTAATATTATCGTTAGAAGTGTCTGCCACAGGGGGATTGTATTGGTATAAATAACTAGAGAACGGCGAATCTTAGGGAAAAAAATAAAGTTAAATTTTTTACGTATTTAGTGCATTAAAATATAAATCAGTTACAATGTCATGAAAAAAATGCAGTGGCTTAGTTTTTTTTGTGACCCCTGTCCAGTTGTACACCACTGGTTGAACCTTTAAAGCTCATAATTCAGGGAATATAAGGCCTACTATCATACATTATATGTACCAAATTTTATTGAGATCGGTTAATAGATTCCGGAGATATAAACAAAATCAATTTTTTTGACAACTGCAACACCCTGTATCTCTAAATCGGTGCCGTTCCAGACCTATGTTTATAAGGCAAACACATATTATTTTAAAGAGATCTATCTGCCCTCGAAGTTTCCTGCATAAAATTCGCACCACCCTGTATATTTTTTCATCAATTCTGGAAGATATTTTTTTTGCGTTCAGCTATATAAGAAAGTCTATAGTTTCATTAAAAATATTGCTAGAAAAACTGCAAAAATGATAATCCTTATTGTCAGTAGCTTTATTCTTAAAAATGATAACCAGCTGCGCAAACAACTGAATTTTGACGTTTCTAAATAACGAGTTGTTAAAATAATTCACATTTTGATAGAAAAACTAGATATGATTTTAATTTATGGAGAGCGTCGGAAGAACGCTAAAGTAGCCAGGTATTTATACCAACATCGTTTTCAGATAAAATTTTCGGAGAGTTAGCCAGGAATTAAGCGGCAGATAGAAGTTTTCAAAATAAAAGAAGAGTTTTTAAATCCAGAAAGGCAAGAGATGAAGAACATTCGATAAAGATGTTAAATGGCCTTCCATATCTCCGGATTTTACTCCTATAGATTCCTTTCTTTGGCCTTATCTAATTGATATTGACGACCTTAAAAACAGAATAAGAGTAGAATGTCGGAGATTAAACGAAGAAACACTAGAATGTGTTTGTAGAGAGGTAGTGATAAACAGACCTATTTTATGTTTGGAAGCAAATGGAGGTCATTTTGAACATTTGAAATAAGTGTTGTTTTAAATTGTTATATTATTAACGTATTAAAAATAAAATATGTTACTTTAAAAAATATAATAGCTTATTTCCGCAGCTGGCTATATTTTTTCAGAATAAAGGTACGAAAAGTAAGGTTCATCCTTTTTTGCTGTTTTTATAGCAATATTTTTAATGAAACTATAAACTTCCATACATAGCTGAACGCAGAAAGAAAATATCTTCCTGAATTGATAAAAAATACATAGTGTGCCAATTGAACAAAAACAGTTGACTATAGCAATTTTGACATATGTTGTCAGGGAGACGATCTAATAATGTCATTTGATAGAGTTTGAACGGCGATTTAAAAATATATAACGTTTGTTATAGCTATTTGTTAAAATAAAAGAGATGCAGGGCCGCGAATGCCAAACTGAATCACCCGGTATACACAAATATTTCGAAAAATGTTTTAAGTAAGTTAATGCAATTTTGAATTCTGATACCTAAGCGAAAGTAAAAATTCTCTCATTTATAGAGTTAACAAGGTGTAGATTTGCGTAAACGAAACGTTATTTTGTGATAGAATACTTTAAAATTAGAAAAAAAGTTCGCGTAAACATAGGTTTTAGCTTCGTTTTCGAGATAAAGTATTGAAATTAAAAAAAATCATATTTTTAACTGATGATATTGCGAGAAACAATTACACGTGGGTTGCACACTCCGACAAGCAATGAATTATGTCAGCAGTATCTAATAAAAGCTATGGCTATTTGTCAGAGGAACCCACCAAACATACCGGTTTCAGAAATATTAACCCTCATTAGCATGACAGGTGAGACAGGTATTTTATAGAACCAAAGACTTGGACGTAGATTGTTGAAACTTGGAATAATAATAAATTAGTGGAAAAATTTCGCTATGTTTTCACACTTTGTCAACCTATGGTGAAGATGCTGGGAGATACCGTAATTGAGAACATCAGAAATTCGACGCTACTAAATATTGTGGAAATTGGATATATACATTTACCTAATTTCTATTGTTTATTAAAAAAGAAACATCCATTTTTTAATAGTTATGTTTTTTTACAAAAACCAATTTCATGAAATTTTTGTTAGAATTTTTTTTTAAATACCTATACTTAATATAGGTAATTAGGTAAAATAAAAAAATCATTGGAATAGGAACATTATGTTTTATAAGGAATAATAACTAGGCTTAGTGCACGTGCAGAGTCTAACAGAGCCGGCGCGGGGTTGGTAGCCTTCACAGCTGACTCGCGTTTTGAACTGTTCAGTTATTTACGGAACCTTGTAGTAGTTGATGCCACATCGATACTTTTCTTGGGGGGAAAAGTGACGTAAAATGCCAAAAGAGAAAAGAAATAGACGGGAAGTATTTCAAATGTGGTTTGACAGTGATCCCGAAGGTTACTAAACAATTTTTTTAGAGGTCGCTCAAGATTTTTAAAAATTTCCATAATCGTTATTTTATCATTTTCTAGGTTGACAAAAATCTCGATTCTAAAAATTTCAAATCGATATTTTAATTTCTANTCTAAAAATAAATATCAACGAACTAATAATTTTTTTTATTGAATTTGGTGAACAAAAGAATAGAAATAAATCACGAGATACTTAAAAAATTTCTCGAAGCAAAATTTACTACCGCTAGTCAAATATTTATAATTTTTTAATTCTTTAAAATTTAAGTATCTCGTGATTTATTTCTATTCTTTTGTTCAGCAAATTCAATAAAAAAAATATTAGTTCGTTGATATTTATTTTTTAGGGTCGCTCGAAAACATTTTGAAAGTAAAAATAATTATGAGTGACCTTTAGAAATTAAAATATCGATGGGAAATTTTCAGAATCGAGGTTTTTTCAACCTAGAAAATGATAAAATAACGATAAAAATAATTTTAAAAAAATCAAAATTTTTTTGAGCTGATTTTTTGAGGAGGCTCTAAAAACATGATAAACTAACAAATTTTCACAAGAAACACGAAAAAAAGTATTCGTTTTTTTTTTGGGCCACCCTAATACCTAAACATATTAATATATTCATTTGTAATCTGACTACGGCCCTGTTAAACTCCGCGCCACACTATACTTAATAATAACCCTCTAAAATTTGCGAAAAATAAAACTGAAACTTTATCTGAGAAATTTAAAATCTTTGTGGGATAATAGTATATGAAACTATAATTTGGCCCTTCTTATTACTCCATCAATAAGTACAATGAAAGCAGGACTAGAGTCGCACTAGGAGAAACAAAGTTTTAACTAATGACATTGTAGGGAACAACTACTCTGCGACGTGGTATTATTAACATTAAAACCTAGGCATTGTGTAGCATTGGCCACTTCAAATATAACACTTTGTAAGTTATATTTCACTCACACTCAAACTATACCGTAAGACAGGCATCAAAACAACTAGATCATTTGTCAATAGTTTCATCTACGACATATTAATGATAACTAAAAACTCCAAACCCGGTATATGTCTGGGAGTATAACAGACGAATTATCTTAACTGTTTACTAGATATGGCACGCTGGTGGAGACTTTAGTCGCAGAGTACTAGTTGTTCCCCACAATATCATTAGCTATAAACAGTATACTTATCGTACTATATACATTAAAATTTTAAAATACCCAGCAACCAAGAGATTGTTTATGACTACTGTGTGTCTAGTGTCAATATTTGTGATTGATAAAATTATATTGAGGTTGTTCAACCATATAAAGATACCAGTTTCTTTAGAAAAATCTAATATAGAGACAATTTTTATTCCATGTGTTATCATAACAATTTTATTGGCTCAAATTATTATAAGAGAATTATTTTGTATACAGGGTGTTAGTAAATAAGTGCGACAAATTTCAGGGGGCGATTCTACATGCGAAAATAATGGCAGTTTGCTTATAAATGTCTGCAAATGATTCGTTTTCCGAGATACGGGGTGTCAAAGTTGTTCTTAAAAACTGACGATTTAATTTACTGCTCTGAAACCGGTCGAGATGTGCAAATTAAATGGTGGGTTTTAAGAGGTAGTTATTGCGCATTTTTTGACACGCAATTCAGAATTTTATCATTGGCGCGCGTACGGGTAATAATCTCAATTTTTTTAAGGAAAAAAATGTTACGCCACTGAGATATTACAAATTAAAAATCATTTTTAAATTCCTCGTTCAATTTGTGACAAAAAATCTCTCTTGCCTTTTCTTCGTATGGGGCGCCGTTTTGATGCAAAAAATAAAACATCTTAACGCGTATTTTTTATTTCTTTAATACATTATCAAGAACTATCTATTACATAAAACCAGAACATACATTACCATACATTAAACCAAAACAATAACAGAAAATAACATTAATAAAATTTTGAAAAGGCGCAAAGCTACAACAAATCTTCAAAGTGACCTCCCTCAGACGTGACATACTGTAAGATTCAACTCTTCGCCTCATTGATTGTCGTATTC
>NW_019421801.1:0-1646 GCF_000390285.2 Anoplophora glabripennis
GGAACGATGGCCACCCCCCATGTACAAATACAATCCTACAGTGCGTTCAACGGCTGCGAGATACGGGAAGTGTTATTCCTCGAGGAGAAGGACGTTGAACCTTAATGTTGAAGATGCGGTGTTGAAAAATCTTTACGAAGACCCCACAATTAGTACTCGACGACTCGCACAGCAAGTAAGAACCTCATCTTGTACCGTACATCGCATCTTAAGGAGCCAGCTGTTGCACCCCTATCATATGCAACCAGCTCAACAGATTTTATCCCCGGACTGTGATCAACGAATGCGTTTTTGCAGATGGTATTTACGGCAATGTGCCAATAGAATAGACTGGGTGCGTCGATGCTATGCCTGTATCCGCGCTAATGGGGATCAATTTCAACATTTTCTCTAGAAATGGTAAGTTTTATTTCATTTTGTTCCATATTTTAATGGAGTTTGTTTAGTGCACGCAGTTGGCAACTACAGATGCTTAGGATGTGATTTGGTTTGCGAACTCTTGCAATATTTATTTTTCTTAGTTGTACTTTTGCATTGAAAAATTCCCCCAAAATTGAGAAGTATATTTCTATCTTTCTCGACGTTTTGTTTGCGCGGCTGGTCTACAGCTCATAACTCATCATACAGCACACGGACAGAACCGTTCCAGAGAAAATATTTTGGTTCAAATTGAACTTTAATTTACGAAAAAAAAAACGTAAAAATAGAAGTTTTTCGTACAAGACGTTTCTATTACAAATATCGATAGGAAGCTGTAGTTTAATTTTTATAGATTATACACACCACACCTTGTAGATCTTTTGCATACCAACATGTATTAATAAAATTTAAATAATTAAATGAATTTTATGCCAAAATAGAGGTAGATACTTTGTTAAAATATTTATACACAAAGCAATTTAAAAAATATATACAATAATTGTAAATTATAGAGATAAAGTTATTAAACTGAAACATTAGGTTTTAATTATATTATAATTATTGTAGCTGTAATATTCATCCTGTAATTGAGTTCTTTCCATCGGGTAAATTACAATTAAATAAATAAATATTAATATAAATATATAAAGACTGACTAAAATATATATTTTATGACTATTTGCATCAATACTGAAATCATAAATCTGGATTGAATCACAGCGCTATCATCTAACAAAATTCTTAATAGTAAACCGGATTACTGACAAAATTTCTACAAATCAATGCTTACACTTATTAAAATATCTAGCAATTTGTAAAATGTGTCTTTTAATAGTTGAGTTATGTCAAGAAAAGAAATAGGTATTTACTTTTCATATCAAATTAAATAAAAATTGGCATTTAAAATTTTCTGTGTTAAAATTAGGTACTTGTGAATTAAATTGAGCAGTTTTTTGACAGTGACTTTAATCATTTGTGAGCTATTGTATTTGTTTTTAATATTGTTTTACCTGATTTTATTTATTCTGTTTACAATCAATGTCAATTTTAATCTGTATTTATATTTTTATTAATTTTAGGATTATGTATGTATCTGTATTTTTAACTGTGTTGTAATTTTGAAAATATCAATGTTTCTTTTCTGACGTGTGTAAACACTTTGTGTAATAACACGAATCAATAAAAATGTAAAAATGTAAAATGACTAGAAACAATCAAAACCAAAT
>NW_019421801.1:2294-4556 GCF_000390285.2 Anoplophora glabripennis
AGCTATTGTATTTGTTTTTAATATTATTTTATCTGATTTTATTTATTCTGTTACAATGTAAATTTTAATCTGTATTCATATTTTTACTAATTTTAGGATTATGTATGTATGTATCTGTAATTGTAACTGTGTTGCAATTTGAAAATATCAATGTTTATTTTCTGACGTGTGTAAACACTGTGTAATAACATGAATCAATAAAAATGTAAAATGTTAAATGTAAATACTTACATTATTTACTACAACAGGGATTCCAATGAATCCAGGCAAATAAAATATTATCCAATACATAATAAAAAATTTTATTAAGTTTTTAATATACAATATAAAACTAACTTGCATATAATAAAATTTCTTATTTCTAAAGTCCTTATAAAATAGTAGTATCGCAAATCGTAAAAATATTCCTCGATATGTAAAATTGCTATAAAAATTTTGTACAGTCGAACCTCAAGGCAATTTGTCATGGACTTGGCACAAGACCAAGTGAATCACAGAGTATAAATTAATTCCTTAAATTAACAGTTTTATAAGGGATTTCGTAAAAAAATTGAAATAAACTCTACCTCTCGGCTTCACCATACTTACGTCTTCCGTATAAGACTTACGAGTTAAATATTTTCTAAAATATAAACTTTTATAATAATTTGGCGTCTGTCTTAGATCCAACTTCACTTCTAATACTTTAACGAGTCTCGATGTTCACGTGAATACCTTCTAATATCTATCTTAACGTAAATCTTACTTAATTCGTGGTCTTTAGTTTCGTATAATGTCTTGCATTATAAATATCACAAACCCAAACTACTAACTTTGTTTTAAATACTAAATAGGAAATTCCTGTATTATTAAAGTCAACAACGTTGGAATGAATTAGGAAAACCTCAATTCCATGAGTGGATTCTTAAATACTTAAAGCTCTCTCCCAGATTCCAGAAAAGTTTGTACTGATCGAACATCCTAACACTGTACTAGACGTCGGCAACATCAATGGTTATAATTGGTTTCTATTTTCTTGGTCAGCTCCGAAATGACTTCCCTGTAAATGAAGGGGTCCATATTCGTTCCCAACATGAGCAGAATCCACCAATCCCCTAAGTCAACTTTCCTGCAAAGCGCTCGGCACACTTCGATGGGAACACTCCTGTGTTTGGCGTGTAGAATCCTGGGTCTGACTGTAGGACAGGCTATGATTATTATTCTGTATATAACCAGTACTGTCAACATGGTGGCTAAAATCATGAACCAGAACCAGATGAAGATATACGTCTTCTCGTTGACGATGTTCAAAGGGAGGATGCACAAGCTGTCGTGTTTTTGGATGGTTCCGGAGGCACCATATTTGTGGAAGATGCACTTCGTCACTCTCGGAAAGACGTAGACCATCGGGTCGATCCGGTCTTCCTGGGATTGCTCTGAGAAGTTCATGACGCGCAGACCGTACGACAGGAATTCTCCGTCGAAGAATTTGTTCATCAGGTAGAGCTGCAATATTATGTTCACCAAGCAGATGAACTCGCAAGACCAGTAGCGCAAAGCGTACATGTTGTGTCTCTGTAAGTAAAAAAGAATTGTAAGGTTTTCAGTTTAGATGGGCAATATTTATATTTGTTTGAATTAGCCTAATATCTTTAAAATAGATTATCTATTGGATACGAATTAAAATAGTGAGCTTATAAAACAATACAGTCCGTACGATATTTGCTGAGACAGAGTACCAAAAATTTGGTCGGCCATCCTGGATCCGCCATCTTGAATTTTGCAAAATTGACCTCGGGTCCGTGATCAGCGACCCAGAAAACCCCCGTATCCCAAATTTGGCGCGAATCTGTTATTGTTTAAAAATTCGTGATATCTGACCTTAATTGACCCGTTTTTTTTGAGGTTAGAAAAAGAACCATTAATTCTGACCGCGGATTCACGTTGGACGGGATCTTAATAACTATACAGGGATGGCCGGAACTACGGAATAAAATTCATATATTTTGAATGAGTTAATTTTTTTTAAAACGCCGAAATTTTTTCCCATCTTTCGATTATATAATAATTAATTTTATTTCAACCCCCTAACCCCCAGCTACCCCTACTTTTTTTTCAAATGGAAACATAAGGCACGAGGAGGCTCGTTGAAAAGCTTATAGAAAACCGAATCCTGCCATACCAAATAAAGTTTTATTTTTTCAATAGCAAGGTTTTTAGGGTTGTATATAACACCTACTTAACAAGTGAAATAAAATTTAATTATCTTCAGTGTTATCCTCC
>NW_019421802.1:0-2285 GCF_000390285.2 Anoplophora glabripennis
TTGTTTGTAAAGAACACGTTTCCTCCCACTTGATATCTTTATACCGGTTGTTATCCATACTTTGGATTTATTTTTTATTTGGACAGTTTTAATTGTTGATCAGAATTGACCGCCCAAGTCATGCATAAAGCCGTTGGATTTATTTTTTTGAAGTCTAAGATATATGTCAACAAGTCCACAACCATCCACGCTGTATCAACGAAATTTAACCGCAAAATGGTTATGGAAAATTTCGAGAAAAGAGTGCGGATGTGCCTGCAAAGCCGTGGAGGCCATTTACCCGATACGCTATTTCATACTACTCTATACTCTATACTTCTTTGTATTGATTCAATAAAAAATTACAATTTTTAAATAAAAACCTGTTTTCTATCAAAATGACTTCTTGCGTGAATTTTGGGACACCCCTTGTAAAGAGTAATCAAAGGTGAAGTTTTTGATTTTTATTTTATATTTGATTAATACTTATCAAAATAGAAATAATCCAATCCAGTGTTTTATTTTAGTCTCTTTCAGAATTTCCACAACATTTAGAAAATGTACTTAACCAGTTTTTGCATCAGACTCTACAATTAATATCTAATTAAAGAAATTACATTTCAAACCCTAAAATGTCTCCTGCAAAGTTGTTCCCATCTGTTTCATACCGTGCATTGTTCCCCAATAAGAAGTTGAAGTACTGTCTGTCCATTAATAAACAGTTTGCCGACCACATGGTGGTTGACCGCGGAGAAAATGGGCGCACAAAGGTAGAGCTCCACCGAATCGTACCCTAGCTAACCCTCGCCCCAACAAATTAATGTTGACCGCATAAACAATCCATCACGGGCACAATTACAGTGATTCACTTGCTCGAGTAAGGCAGGCGGTGGAATCTAAACAATGTCGGTGGCGTAGTCAATGAAAGCCGTCTTGGTAACGGCGGTGAGAACAATACAAAGCGAATTAAGTTTCTCTGTTTCGCTGTGTCTCGTGAAGTGGTGTAAGGGTTTTATTTTTACCGCTGAAGGAGTTGCACTTCATTACATACTAGTATCGGATTTATTAGGTGAACCCAAGCCGGGAACGGCAGTAACACGGCGGATTTTACATTTCTTTTCAGGTTAGTAAGCGATAATCGTGAAGGATTAGTACTTTTGTTATCGCCGTTCGTTGCACACCTGCTCTCAAACGGTCCGAACGCTGATAGAGAAATGCATGAAAGAAAAAGCGTATAACATTGAACCACTTCAACAAAAGCTATTATTTCTCTTGGAGGAATTTAAGAAATTAATTATCCTTCCCACTAATAAGTTCGAAACCGATATAAGATTGACAATTCTGCAGATGATTGCTCTGTTTACTAGAAAGGTCAGTGCAATCCAATTCTGGACGAAGCTGCAATCAGCAGAGTAGTCATGCTACAACAGTACTTACAAATTAGCAATGTTTTATACCAGTAGGCATTGAGCAAAAACTGAAAATGTAATTTTAAGCAAAAATGAGACTAGGCATAGGCTATGGAAAATGTGTGTCTATCAAAATTTCAATAAATCGGTTTTAGATTAATTATGTGTCATTTGGAGAATTACATGGAACCATTTTTTTTATACAGGGTGATTCAGTCATAATGTCATTAATTTTAAGAGCAGATAGAGAAAAATGAGTATAATACGATGGCGTGATTAAAAAAAATAATTGCATATTTAAGCAGAAAAAAATATTTTCAAATCATTATTTAGCCCCCTTTTCAGGCTGTTACTCCGGCTGACGTCAGCCGGCTACGATATGAACAACGCGTCCTAGATGCAACGTTGCCATATTTATATAATAATAATAATTTAAAATGCTATAAATTATTTTTTATAATTATGCAATCAACACATTAAATTGTTATTGTTGCCCAGCAAGAACCTCGAGGAGGTCTGAGCATACCTTGCCAAAAATCAGTTTTTATTAACATCATAATGTTAATTTTTTGCTGTAAGCCTTCGGGCTTACTATTATGACTATTATGGCTGCAAAGAAATTAGCTCTGTTTCTCTTTAAATAAAATTTAATATTGAAGTTACAAAACTCCAAGAGTTCAAGTAATTTAAATTTCATTTCATAACCTATTTCACCAATTTCAACACATTTTCAATTTCATTACAAAAATAATGGCATATAAAACCAACACTCACTAGATAAATTATAAAGAGAGGGTGAAATGTATGTAGTATTTAAATATTGACTGTAAGTAATAGAAGATAAAAAACAATCGGACGGAGACAAATAAACAACTCGGTACGTGTTTCCGACCTAGG
>NW_019421802.1:2787-4567 GCF_000390285.2 Anoplophora glabripennis
TGTAATGAATACGGATGATTGTTTTCCAATGTACGGTTATTACAATTTATCATTTTTAATATTATTAACGTTTTAACGTTTTATAATTTATTATGTTAAATAATACACAGTTTTAGTATTTCAATTTATTATTCAATATGCAGTTGCGTATAACCAAAGTTTACATAATAAATGTAAACTTTAGTGTAAATATAAACTTTGGTGTAACCTAGGTAGGTACTTGTTTTTGAGAAAGTAATATGTTTTTTACCTGTTTAAAATGTCAGCACGAGTAAAACAGCGTTCATCCGTCCAGCGCACTTTGTTTTAAAAATAAAAATAAAGTTAGCGTCTGCTGCACTTCGACTTAGCTACAACTGCAAAATTCAAGACGATTGGGGAAATCAGCTGGTTCTAAAGCTTGAACTTTTTGAAAATGGTACGGGTTGAGTGAATTCTCGTGCAATATTCGCCAAACTTTGGTTTGTGATATCTCCAGTCGCCTTGAAATTGTTCTTGTGGGAATAGTAGGCTGCTCCTCAACTAAATTTAAAACAGCCTCTTATCACATTTAAGTCATTTTGTCGATGTCCTGCACGTTCGCTGCGCGGTATGGTATGATAGATGCAATTGGAAAAACGCGGGAGATATGGCAGGTGGTCGATTTGAATAAACGCTTTAAATTGTTCATGGTTTTGTAACCGTGTGTAGTGTATTTTGTATATTTGGGTATTTAGTAGTGTGCCGACTTTTTTATTTGATAAAATGCGGTGTGCCTACAAATAGGTAACTACCTCTGCTTTATTTATTTTCTTTTAACGAAACGACTTCGAGAAGTCAGGCCTGTTAAAACATTCTGCACTAAGTTAATACACTTGTTAAAATTATTTATAATAAAATGCAGCATGCTCCTTTATTTACTTGAATACGTTTAACAGTAAATGTGAACCACACATTATGATGTAAACTTGGCAACGCTGTTCGCTTCAGCTGACAATTGTTCGTGACATTACGTTACAAAATTTTCCGAGTATCCCGGCATCTGCCAAAGTCGAGTAAAAAATTTTTTTCCGATTTTCTGCGTTTATTAAGCCTACCGAATACGTGGTTAAAATTAATGACATTATGACTGAATCAACCTGTATAACTGCTTTTTAAATACAGAGTATCCCCAGATAAAAAGTTTTGCTTATCTTGGGAAGATATGGGGAGTAATCAAATATGTAATAAAACATACAGGGCGTCCAAAAAATTCAATATGTGAAATGTTCCCTAAGCAAAGTGCATTTAATTTTTTTTTTCGTTAAAAACTATATACAGGGTGAGTCAGAAAGAATGGGTCAACAATAAGCTGGAGATACTAGACACCTAAATATTATGTTAGAGCTCATCATGCCTTATACGAATGTCACTGGTTTAAGAAATACAGGGTGTTCAAGGTTTAAATTTTATTTGGAAATTTCTCAATAATTGAGAAAGTTTTAATAACATGACTCTGAAAATTGGCAGTATTGGGTTTTTTGGTGTGAGAGTTACGAATTTGAAGGTGCTAGTTTCGCCGTATTATTTAGGTAAATACAAACATATTTTTTTATCTGTTGACCTATGCTTAAGAAAAGTTAAAAATCTAAAAGAACGTTCAATTCTACATAAAAAATGTACTCATGTTTAGGTCGCCTAACTTTATCGGTTTTTAAATTATTTACATTTAAAAGTTTCAATGTATGTATTTTGTGGTGATTTTTTATTCTCAATTATTGATAATAGTAATAATAAGAAACCTTAAATCAAATGCTGGAAG
>NW_019421803.1:0-4565 GCF_000390285.2 Anoplophora glabripennis
AAAATAGTACAAACTTACAAATAACACAAATATAAAGAACAATATATAAAGGCAACAAACTATAAAAGACGGATATGACTACATAAGTGAAGCATTTTTTATATCATTAGCCAAACAACAAAAAGATCGACATTATTTGCTATCTCACTGTAATTGGAAACAATTTGATGCTACTAGGATGTTACTACGTGCTGTGGGTAGACTAAAAACATTATTACTTTTAGCTGATAGTCATGGTACTTTGATATTAATATTACTTAAAAGGCCTGAATAGTCCAAAATGTTATGTAGAACTTTATACAAAAACATTACTTGAAAATCAGATCTTCTTTTAGCAAGGACATGAATATTGAAACGTTCAAGTAATAGATCATGTGGAAAACCCTGAGGGGAATATCTACCATCCAATAAGTACACAGCTGATTTCATAAACCTACGCTGTACTCTTTCCAAAGTTGCAATTTGGTTCGCATAAATTGGGTTCCAGACAATTGATGCATATTCCAATTTTAGAACGAATAAATATAGTGTAGAGGAATTGTAGCCTTTGGAATTCCTTATTATGAACCCCATATTCTTCAAAGTAGATGACGCAATTAAGTCTATATGTTTTGTAAAAGATAATGTAGAGTCAAATTTTATGTAATCAGGTCTATGCAATGTTATATTTTCTAATTTATAGTAAAATAGTACAGATTTTTTTTTGGTGAATGTAATGATATTACACTTGGAGGCATTTAACGTTAAATTATTATTTAGACACAACAGACTAATGACATTAAGCGCATTCTGTAACATATACCAGTCGGCAATGGTGTTTATTTCACAAAATAGTTTAAGGTCATCTGCATACATTAAATGGTGTACTTGCAGATCAACCATGATGTCGTTTACAAAAACAACAAAGAGTAAGGGTCCGAGTATAGATTCTTGAGGCACACCAGATAGTTGATGAAACTTGTGCAATTTAAAGCCACGATACCTATTTTGTAAATACGATTCAAAAAGTTGCAAATGTGATTCGGACACACCAAACCCATCTAGTTTGTACAGCAAGAGGTTGTGGTCGAGTCTGTCAAAAGCTTTATTAAAGTCGGTATAGATAACATCGACATGCTTCATCTTGTCAAGTTTTTCGCTAATAAACTGAGTTTTTTTGGACAAGGTTAGTAACAGTGAATCTGCCCTTAATAAAACCGTGTTGCTCCCACGCCAACAGTCCGGATAAGGATCTGTATAAAAAGACATGTAACAGAATCTCAAATATTTTGGAGAAATTGCAAATAATAGAAATTGGCCTGTAATTAACCAATTCATTCTTACACCCCTTCTTGCCCACTGGACACACTCTAGATAGTTTCTAACATTCAGGACAACAAGAAGTTTTTATTAATAAATTAAACATAGTTGTTAATAGGGCAGCAAACGAAGAGGCACAGTCCCTTAGGCATATTACTAAAGCATTTTTAACACTGGTGTTAGTTTCTTTCACACTACTGTTAAAAGTGTTTTTGACAATTAACATTTATAACGTTAAGTCAATTTTTAGTTC
This sequence comes from Anoplophora glabripennis, assembly GCF_000390285.2. Lineage (NCBI taxonomy): Eukaryota > Metazoa > Arthropoda > Insecta > Coleoptera > Cerambycidae > Anoplophora > Anoplophora glabripennis. The sequence goes on from NW_019421803.1 coordinate 1,553, forward strand.
ACTTATCAATGAAGTAAAAAGGTCATTTTTACAAAAGTGACTTTCAAATCTTGCAAAACGTGAAAGTCTGTTCTTAAGCAACTATTTGAGTTGAATATTATCCATTTTAAAATCATGTGACTGTTTTCTAGAAATAGTGATTTCTTCTTCTAAAACTTCAGACTGCAAATTGAGCAATTACCTGGTTACCAGCTAAAAAATGTTTGTTCTAATGTTCGATTTAATTTTGACTTTAATTTGGCGATTATATTATTTAAATAATTTTTAATTTACATATTTATAGACCACATGTAGAGCTGACCCATTCATCTACACAGAAATAGTTTCGTTCTGTCTTGGTGAACATAACATTTAGCAAAGTTTTGGTAGAAACAAATTGCTGACGAAAAGGATTCAGTGCTTATCTTTTACATTTATCTACTTTTGAATCACACTGCAGAATAGTCTAAACGTTTCAGTTTGTAAAAAACCGTTACAATTTTAAAACCATGCCATATGGTATATTCATCACAGTTTAAATGTCAACCAACGAACTTCTGCTTTAGCAATTTATTCGTTCGTGTGAATTCTTCTGACAATACCCAAGGAACACCTTATAAAGGACATTTGTAGTCTAAGAGACATTATGGTAATTCAAGCAGCATACCTCTAATGTGGCTCGAGTTGTTATCATCAATGCATAACGATCATTAGTACTTACTGCTACTCATTAAATTTTTTTGCCTGCAGTATAATGAAATGGTAACGTAGTTTTAATATCTAAATATTTAATTGCCGTAATTAATGCCAATGTTCGTTCTGAAAAATAAAATACCATTAATAACCACTTTAAAGAATTATCGGTATTGTCCTCGTTTCCTCTGCAATTACCAGATTTTTTGCTGGACGTAATTATTCGAATGCTGGACATTAAAATATAATTATTAATGCCTTTCCGTAGCAATATTAAATTAATATTTTGTAAAAATGTACAATCTTAGGAAATATCGAATATTAGTTCATGTTGATGGCACGTAATTGTTTTCAAATGAACTTCGCTAATTTACCTCATCGTAGTTTATATTGGGTGACACAGTAACCTCAATGGGAATGTTCAAAATATGTTGCATGGGCAAAGTTTCAATTTCAAATTTGTTAAATGAAATTAGGCATTTCGTATCATATTCTCTCAGTCATCTTTACAGGATTAAACAATAGTTTATTTAATTTTTCTTATAAAAAAATAAATTTTACACACAACACACATAATAATAGTAACTACTATATCCACTAGAGAATGAAGGTGGCTTTCTGCAGTTTTTTAACATAATATTCATGTAAGCAATTTTTATGAAGTTTTTCATAATAATTCAAATTATGTCTTTCACCCAACTGTGGTAAATTTACCTAACTCGTTCATTAAAAGACAATTATTTGAAATTTTAATGTCCACTATTTAACAGTGACAAAAACCATGATAATGGACGCTGAAAAGTAATGACGATACCAATAATAATTCTTTAAATGATTATTCTCTATGTTTTATTAAATATAATTACCAATACTGTAAACAGTAAGTATAATATACTGGTAAATTAGTAATAACATTAATAACAGTCTATGGTGACATAAATATTAAGATCTTTTTTGTCAAAAGTAGAGCGTAGGGAAACTATAAACTCTCAGATGGAAAATGAAGTGCCATCATATGTTACCTATTTTCAATTGCAATGCGAGTATTAAGTTACATTTTTTTATTATTTTTTTAAATAAATATCTGCAGAGCATTTCGGTGTTTTAATTACATGAATGTAACAAGGGAACTAACCCTACGTCATATTTATAGATTGTATTAGACACTGTTTATTAATGACATATTTATCGATACTATTAGACAGTGTCCCATAAAGTTGAGCAAACAACGAGGTGGACGTAGTTCATAACCGAATTAATGTAATTAATTAATTGTCTAACCTACACCGTTCCACGTCGAATTATATATTTAAACACAAGGCGATACTGGGTAATTGTTGAAAAGTAAACCATTATTATTAATGACTGTCTATTTGAACCAGTAAACAAAAAAGTGTTTCATATCACTAACGTATCCAAATTGCAAGGGTATCTGTTGAAATAAATGAAACAATATCACGTTAACTACTAGATACAGGGTGTAGCATGTATAATCTATAAAAATTAAAATACAGCTGCCCAACGATATTTGTAATAGAAAAGTCCTATACGAAAAAGTTCTATTTTTGCGTTTTTTTNTACTACATTTTACCTCTGTACGCGCCACTGTTGTATACTTGTTTTTTGGAAGCGCTCTCTAATTGACGGCAAAGCTCGCCAGGTTAGTATTTGACGTATACATATACATATATATAATTTTATGAGGATTTTCTTGTGACCAAATATGCAGATTGTGATAATTCACTACCCCTTGCCTTTAGTAAATGTACATTTATTACTATTTTGATTTAAGTTGTTCATATTTGTAAAGGTAAAGTGGGTTAGGCTTCCAGGGGAAACTAAAACACGTAAGGAACTCTACCTCACAGGTGGCGTAGAAAAAAGTGTAAAGAATTTTGTTGATGTGCTTACAAATTCCACTTACCTACGTTTAAGCATAAATATAAATATTCTCGTAATATGGCTAGAAATGTCTGCACAAGGGGATTGTATTGGTATGAATAACTTGAAAACGGCGAATCTTAGGAAAAATATTCAAGTAACCTTTTTTACGTATTTTGTACATTAGAATATAAATCCGTTACAATAACTTGTAAAAAATGAAGTGGCGTAGGTTTTTTTTTTTTTTATAAAAAAGAGATGACCCCTGTCCAGTTGTACACCACTGGTTGTACCTTTAGAGCTCATATTTAGGTAATGCAAGGCCTACTATCATAGATTATCTGTACCAAATTTTATTGAGATCAATCAATAGATTCCTGAGATATAAACAAAAAATCAAATTTTTTTAACAACTTTAACACCCTGTATCTCTAAAACGGGGCCGTCCCATATCTATGTT
>NW_019421804.1:0-4559 GCF_000390285.2 Anoplophora glabripennis
TAATTTATTTAGAGCAGTAGTTTACGTCACTACGTCTTGAAAAATGTGTTTCAAGAAATAAAACAATATTGTGAGATAGTTTCATTATTAGCTACATATGTAGGTATTTGATAATATAATAAGTATCTATTAAATTACGTTAAATTGAGTCTTACTTTGTTTTGTTGTAAGGAAGTTGTTTTTTTATTTACATGAAATTAATAGCTACCTTGTCCTTATATCCTTAAAGACTTTGTACTATCCCTCACACTGACATCAGACACTACCCGCGTACTATATGCGACGCGTACATTAACCGCGAACTCAAAAACTGAAACTATAAGCAGCTTTGAGCCGGCCTCGATTTCCTCCTAAATCACGTTATTTTAACCACCTCGCATGGAGGGGGAACTGTAGCATATTGTAAGTAAGTGTGACGCGCCTACAAGCAAATAATTTCTGGCCTCACTTTGATGAGGACTAGTGAGGAGTAACAGTATTCAATGCCGCGCTGATGGAAACGGCTAGCGGCAAAATTCAAACAATTATTTTATACTGTTATTTTGATTTTTGATAAATGTATTAGGTAATAGAGAATTAGTTTACCTAACTGTTTATTTAGGCTAATAGTAGAATAGTAGGTATTAAAATATATGGTGTGAGATCCAAATTTTACAGTGAAGCCTGGCCTCAGTTGCTTCATACGACGAGCCGTCACTGGAAAGTCACCTAAAAATTTAGGATTTTCTTTATCGCTCAATTTTTGTGACTAGTGTATTTTAATGAAACGATCCAAACAGACTTTATTGTTTCGGTTTTCCTAATAAAAAATTGTTTGCGTATGGTGTGCCGTCCGCATCAGAATTTTTATTGACATCGTGCGAATTCCTTTCCCATATTATGGCTTCCTTTGCAATCACTAGGTACGAACCGCGTTACACCTCGTTTTTCTATTTAGGACACGTATATCACATTCCTCGGGTCGTCTTATGAAATTTAACAGGCCGATAAAACCAACGCAAAACTTTTTATTACGACATCAAGTGCCGTGCCTACTTTTCGGATCGCAAATTTTCGGGCAATAAGGAAAATATGAACCGGCCTTAACGATAGATCCAAAAAGTTTATATGTCGGCAACGTAGGTAATATAAATTTTAAGGTCCTCGTTTTAGCTGATGCATTCGTATCACTTTAGATGTGTGGTCACGAACTTGGTCCGTCGGGTAGCGACAGTCCGGCAATCTGGTGTCGGCCAGTGCGTTAATTTCACCCTTTGGGTCGCTGTTTTGAACTAATATTTGTCTTGGATGGCGCTTTTGTCTATACGGCAAGTGGAGACCGACATGGACGTGCCACAAATCTTAAATCGTCCCACTTTATTAGTTTACACATTGCACAGTTTGTCTTTACATAAAACAGCACTACACGCCGTCTTCTTTGACCAGATATACTCTGCCGGGGATTAAGTGAGATGGTGGATTACGTGCCGCGACTCTCAAACTCGCAAGCTCGTTATTAGTTGGCCCCGGTATTAAGGCTACCGGAGACACTGCACGGTTGTAATGAAGACTTAAATTTCATTTTGTTGTGCGGAAGGAACGCTAATTGTTTTCTCTAATTGTTGTTTTTGCTTGAGTCAGTTCGGAATTACGCGATTATGTTGATATCCCCTTAATATGTCGCCGTGTAATTACTGCTGAGTTGACATGTCGCTTTTTTATTTGATTTGTCGAATATCTTTTATACTGCCACATTGTCGCTTTGCCCCCTTTATTATACCTAAGTGCTTACACATAATTTTACTTAATATTAATAAGCACAGCCTCACAAAAATGTTCTATACCAGAGACATGAGTACCTACATTGATCTTCCAGTGGCGGCTCTCCAAGTGACGCAAGTGACGCACCGCTTCACCTAAAATTTCCATTTGGTTGTGCAGTTTAAAATTACTTTTAATTTTATATAAATTTTATAATTTGGGTATAATTCTATATTGAAAATGTATTGTGTTTGTTTAATACGCAGAAATAAACAGAACAGTTGCGCGGTGAACGCCTTCTAAAAAAACATTGTCCTCGTTGAGCGCGAACATCAACCTCGTCCCATACNACCTACTTGTTTTCACTTTCATGGCAATCTTTGACCTGCTTATTATAATTTTTAGTTGTCTGATTTTTCGAAATTTGCCACCACATAAAAAACAATCAATAGACATTTGTCGTTCAAATTTGGTATATGGGTATTTTAAAGGGTATTGAATAGCCTGGTAATATTATATTTTTAATAAAAAACTGCCTAATACTACTTTCTGGAAAAACGTCACTTTTGAAAAATCGTATTAGGCCAGGCTTTTGTCACATCAATAAAATGATTAATAGTATATAACCTCCCTTCGGGGTACTACTTGTCATAAAATTGGCTTGCGGAAAGTCCACCGCCTTCTCACATTTCCATAGGTGTTAACCTGAAAAACGGGACACACTGTATTTATTTATTTATAGGTATACTTATACATATACAGGGTGTCCCAGTGTCAGCGTACAAAAATTTACCAGGGTGTAGACCAGGTCAAAATAATGTTAAAATTCTTATAAAATATTTTTCTATAGGGTGCTGTTTAGAAAAAAATATTAACAACTTTCCGCAATAACTCAAAAAAATTTTTGGGTGAAGTGTATATCTATTAATTGTCATTAAAACTATATGATGCTTATTTCGATCTGACGCCAGGGGCGGCCTAGGCCGACTTGTCCTCAAGGTTATGTCTTCATAATTTTTGCATATCCTATTTTTATGTAATTTGATTACGTTTTCCTGAATCTTCAATAGATTCTGAACAAAAACTGTGCTCTTGATTCATAGCTCAAAAATGAACCGTTTTCGATTAAATTGGGTCTAAAGTATCGACTGCATTAGTTCGTAGAAAAATGTATGTAAATATTTTATTTCTTGTTTTCCAGTAGGTACTTGTCATTATAAACAATATATTTAATATTCGGTTATACGTATAGGGGAACTGAAAATAAAATTGAAAATTATGTAACAGAAACAAAATTATGTTAGAAAAATGACAATATTAAAAATAAATATAGGAAACAATTATTTCAATAAATGCTAGAAATGCTGTCCATTTACTTCAATGCATGCCCGATATCGTTTGACCAAGGAATTGTAAATCATTCGAAAATCAAGGGTTGCTTGAATTTACTCGGCGGCTGCAGTAATTTTTTGAAGTAAATCGTCTCTCGTGTTACTGGGTTTGGCATACACCAGTTGCTTCATATGACCCCAGTAAAAGAATCAAGGGGGTTGAACTCAGGGAATCTGCCACATATTAGGTCCATTTTTCCCAATCCAGCGTTCTATAAATTGTAAATCGAACCACGCAGGTACCTGTCTTCCGTTCTTCCATCGTGTTGGTAGTTCATTTGATTTCGCAAAGCTGAGGGAACGTCATCTAGTACGCCACCAACAATATTTTCTAAAAAATCCGTGTATCTCTCTGAATTCAAACGGTCTACAATAATTTGAGGAGGCAGAATGACTCCGTTGAAGATTCCTCTCCAGACATTTATGGAGAATATTCTTTGAAACGCGGAGGGTCATATCACATGCGGATTTTCAATGGATCGAACATGAAAATTTTTTAAATTATTTATAGCATTTCTCGTAAAAATAGTTTCATCGCTCCACAATATCTTTTGATGGAAATTTTCGTTATTATAGATATTTTCTAACAACCACCTGCAAAATTGTATTCTTTTTCGAAATCGCCTGGATGCAAAGTTTGTACTTTATGTAGGTGGTATGGGTACAGTTCTTCTCGGTTTAAAATTCTCCAGACGCTGCTTCGTGGAATACCTACTTGCGTTGATATTCCTCGGATACTGGTGGAAGGATCATTAACAACAGCAGCTATTACATTTTCTTCTAAAATACTCGCATCTTCCAAATTACCTATTATTATGGTATTTTTAATTTTAACACTCTCGATCTCACGGACTCTTTGGAAAACTCCTTGGAATACTTGCTGTGAAGGTTGCCTTCTGTTTGGAAACATGCGGAGATACTCTTGTGAGGCCACCAATGAATTTCCATGACAGAAACGGTAGACAAATATCATATCGGCATATTCGTTGTTGGAAAATTTGAAAATACACTTCATATCTGTTTTGTAAACTTAATTTCGAGTACCGTAATTAATTTTGACATGTACACTTGTAAACAACTTTGTTTTTTTATAATGACAGGTACCTACTAGATAACAACAAATAAAATCTTTACATGAATACGAATTAAAGCAGGCGATACTTTAGACCCAATTTACTCGAAAACGGTTCATTTTTGAACTATGGAACAAAAGCACATTTTTTGTTCAGAATCGATTGCAGATTCAGGAAAACTTAATCAAATTACATAAAACTAGAATATGCAAATGTTTGAAGATATAACCTTGAGAACAAGTTGGCCTAGGCCGCCCCTGGCGTCAGATCGAAATAAGCACCATGTAGTTTTATTGACCTTTAATATATATATGTTATGGACCAGGTGATTAATGCGGGCATTATTAATAATGTG
>NW_019421805.1:0-2896 GCF_000390285.2 Anoplophora glabripennis
AAATATTCTATTAGGATAACGTTGTCGATATAAATGTAAAGTCGTTACACTGTTTTTTCTATATTCGTAATAAACTTGCAGCATATCGACTAATTCATTAAAATTATTCATTTTGTTACAAGTTGAAAGGTGACAGCAATTACCAACAAACCGATATGTGATAGATAGCGGTATACAAAATTGTTTTTCCAGCGTCTTCTATTTAATATGATTTTTTGGCACACTTAAATATTACAGCAAATTTCATGTAATACCTTTTAAAAAATACTTAGTAAATGAAAACCCAAGTGATTTCCCCAGCAAAATCGTGAACAATTTTTTTTAAACAATAAAAATTGCAAAAAATGAAATTTTTTTGTTTTTTTTTTATAATATCTCGAAAAATAATGATAGAATCGTCTTACTCTCAATAGGCCTTTTGTAGAGAATAAAAAAACCTATAAAATGTTTTTTGTGCGAGCCCATCGGTTCATTTTTTACAGAGAAAATCCGGAAAACCTCTAAAATATACCTTTTTTCAAAAATTCATAACTCTGTCAAATTTGAAGCTGGAAAAACAATCTTGTGGAAAATTACACATAATAATATGTAGTTTAATCGTGCCCAAGATGGTTTCTGTCCGATGCATAGTTTTTGCACAATTGCATTATAAACAAATTAGGGTCTTTTTGCACGGCGCGGTGTGGCGATTTATCAAAGTGGTCCGATTTAAATTCTGAAAACGGTGTCTGAAAGTAGACGACAAAATCTCCAATTTGTATATCTCGAATTTTCGCCTGGGTGATGGGAAATATGCTAAAAATGCCCTTGAAAGTCGCCCGAAACAATCGAAACTACGCTCCAGCCAGAGTCCTCCGCTCCCTGCTTCCCCCACTACCGCGTACTTTCGATCGTTTCGAGCGACTTTCAAGGACATTTTTAGCATATTTCCCATCTCAGGCGAAAATCTGAGATATACAAATTAGAGATTTTGTCGTCTACTTTCTGATGTCGTTTTCAGAATTTAAATCGGACCATTTTTGATAAATCGCCACGCTATGCAAAAAGACCCTAATTTGTTTATAATGTAATTGTGCAAAAACTATGTATCGGACAGAAAACATCTTGCGGACGATTAAACTACATATTATTATCTGTCATTTTCCCCAAGATTGTTTTTCTAGCTTCAAATTAGGAGTTATGAATTTTTGAAAAATGGTCTATTTTAGAAGTTTTTCCGGATTTTCACTGTAAAAAATGAACCGATTGGGTCGTACAAAAAACCATTTTATAGGTTTTTTATTTTCTACAAAAGTCTTATTGAAAGTAACACGATTCCAACATTATTTTTCAAGATATTACAAAAAAAAAAACAAAAAAATGTCATTTTTTTGCAGTTATATTGTTTAAAAAAAATTGTTCACAACTTTACTGGGGAAATCACTAAGTATTTTTTAAAAGGTAATACGTGAAATTTGCTGTAATATATAAGTGTAAAGACAGCCTCTTTTTTCGCTCTATTGGTTGGCTTATTAGAAACTGGACACTGTAAAAGGCTGAAAGTTTTCTTAATTTTTCTCAAAAATTTCGTTATGCAAAGGCATACAAGTTTCATATGGTTGGAAAGAAAATTAAAACGTGCACTAAAAATTTATACAGTGTGACGAAAAAAAAAAAATTGTGGACCAGTATAAAGGAAATAACATCCTATTTAAAAATATACAAATACTTTACGGGTGTCCAGACATAGGTAATAGCTCGAGGTCTTTATAATCAATCAGACTGTATAAGCAAGTTCTAAGCTGAACATTCTAGTTTCCAGTGATGTATCACTATTATTTGCAACTGTAATATCATTTAAAATTTCTGACTTTATACACCGATATTTCTGCATTTTGCGCATATGTCTACAATTAATGTGTTTATTGCTTGAAACAGAATTATTAGAGAAATCACGGAATTTGGTTTATTACTTATCGGACCTATATGTATACGTTTCCAAAACATAAACATCGATCACTTTATTTGCGACACAATTCGCTGTTCGATTGTTCAACGCAAACTCGACTTTCAAAATACATAAATGTTTCGGAACATTAAATACAGAGACAAAGCACCAGCCAGTACATAGGAGGATGCCCGAGAGAGGTATATATTCCTTATCGTGAAGCATCTGAACATTACTGTTGACTTTATTAATCTAATTTAGGCGACCGCGACGTTATCAGGACAAGGAGAAAAAGTTTTATTGCGGTGTAACTTTCGGTTACGTCGCGGTCGTAAGTCCTTTGATAATTTCGTTAGATGTGAAACGAAAGACTTTTTATAATAAGTACAAGAAAAAATATTCTTAAAGTTTATAAAATCATAAGGTCGTTTGCTATTCCTTTTATTCAAAAGATTTGTCTGAAACCGTTAACTTTTTGCAGGCTATTTCTTCGTTAAAATTAACACACAAAATTTAAATGAATGTCATTCTTGCTGCTCATGAAGATATTACGAATATATACAGGTGGCCAAATGAAAACGAAACAGAGTCACTTTCAGGAACTGCGCGAAGATTGTAGAAAAACGCACAGTCCCGTCGATTTTAGATTAAAGGGGGACATTCTTTGGTGTTATTCTTGACTCCGCCATTTTCACCCCCAAGCAAGGGTAAGCATCACCCCAAAATATTTAAATGGCATTGGGGGTTGAGTAATATTTCTTTTGAAAGCTCTTACAATTCTCTTTACAACAGATTTTAAATTTTATAATTCCGCCCAATACTTTGAAAAAATTTACATTTTAAAATTTAAATTATGTTTAGTTGTTTACTTACTACTTAGTTGATTAAATGTTCAAACTGATGACCGCCCGCTTCCATACAAGAATAAAGATTTTGTTCGAAACGTTCGCGTACATTCCGAAGCATTTC
>NW_019421805.1:3512-4713 GCF_000390285.2 Anoplophora glabripennis
GTGGATCGTTCCCTGCTCGCTCACTCATTATTTCGCAAAATTTCAAACGGCGGTCATAATCATCCTCATGAAGTTCCTGGACTAAATGTATTTTGTATGGATGGAATTTATTCTTCTTCAAAATGGTTTGTATGCTAGTTCGATTGATCCCAGGCACAGATGCCATGCCTCGTACTTAATGCAGGATCAAGATAAACTTGTCCCAAAACTGCAACTTGACAAGCTTCATTAACTATAGGTTTTCCAATTTCTCGTTTTTTATTGACTACGTTCTTTGTCTCTTGAATTTTTTTTACTAACTCTAGAACATACTTCCTCCTGACATGTGGATCTAGATGTTGTTCATTAAATAGCTGAGCTGTTCAATTCGCACATTTATTGTTCATAAAGTAAAGCGAAATGATATCTACTCTTTCCGCAATGGAATAAACCATAGTGTTTAATTTTCAAAATCACAATTAAATAAACTACCAATCAACGCTTCCAAATAATACTAGAAAATAATTTGGAATCCATTAATTTTACGATCATTGTGTGTGTTTAGCATTTATTTCCGTTTTTTACGATTGTGTTTTTTTACGAAAATTATAACAAATCGCCAAAAACCAATGTAACGCAAGACATATTAAATTTATACCATTGGCGTACTTAACTCGAATGACTGACATTTTTACCGTTACTAATTGTTTGTACATAAGTTTCAAATTTAAATCAAAATTCTTAATAAGAATTGGGCGGAATTATAAAATTTAAAGTCTGTTGTAAAGAGAATTGTAAGAGCTTTCAAAAGAAATATTACTCAACCCCCAATGCCATTTAAATATTTTGGGCTGATGCGTACCCTTGCTTGCGGGTGAAAGTGACGGAGTCAAAAATACCAGCAAAGAATGTCCTCCTTTAATCTAAAATCGACGGGTCTGAGCGTTTTTCTACAATCTTAACGCAGTTCCTGAAAATGGCTCTGTTTCGTTTTCATTTGGCCACACTGTATACCTGATGTTTCTTTAAATATATAAATCAGAGAAATATCAGAACCAAACGTGGTGCACGGATACTCAAAGGACAACCTTTTTAACAATAGACTAGATAATATAATGGCAAATTTGCAAATCGACCTGAAGATGATACCCAAAGAGATGTACTATCAGTGTTTCTCAAGATAGAAGTTACGTTGGAATAAGTGCATAAAATCATAGAGGGA
>NW_019421806.1:0-4581 GCF_000390285.2 Anoplophora glabripennis
GTATTTCATAAACAAATTAAGATTTCAAGATGCAATTTTCGTGACATTTGAACTACTTTTTTGTATTCTTTCGCGAAATAAGAGAAATCCAAAATGTGTCGAATTTCGCCCACACCTCCATATTCTTCTATACAGAGTGTTGCAATGTCCCAGGACAAAATTCTGCAGGTCATTCTTTATCTAAAAGAAAGAAAACTTAAAAAGTTACTTGATCAGGTATATTCTAATAAATCTTTATATTTTAACATTGGGACACCCTGTATAAAATTTTGAAATAAGCGTGTATAAGTTTTCTTGTACCAGAAGGTATTTTATATGATATAAAAAGACAAAACTCGACGATNCTATACAGGGTGGACCAAATTCGACAATTTCCCGAAAGAATTCCCGAAAATGCCCCGTATTTCATAAACAAATTAAGATTTCAAGATGCAATTTTCGAGACTCAAGATCGTAACATCTGAACTACTCTTTTGTATTCTTTCGCTAAATAGGAGCAATCCCAAAAGTGTCGAATTTCGCCCATACTTCCATATACTTCTATACAGAGTGTTGCAATGTTCCACGACAAAATTTTGCAGGTCATTCTTTATCCAAAAGAAAGAAAACTTAAAAAGTTAGGTACTTGCTTAGGTAAATTCGAGGGGTAAACCGCTCCCTGAATTCTATACAAAAACTTCTCTATACTTCGTCAAACTTCCTCGGATCTTCTCTAGACTGCTTCGTAAAAGATAATACTGCGCATGCGTTTACCGTTCACGCATGCGCAGTTTGGTTCCAACTTCCCGACTTCCTCCAAACTTCCTCCAGACTTCCTCAACTTTCTTGGAATTCTTAAAAACTTCCCCGACTTCCTTCGGAATTTCTTTTATTCGGAATTCCTTTCAACTTCCTCAACTTCCTTATAACTTCCTCCAACTTCTTCCCCACTTCCTGGGGACACATACAAAAACTTCCTCAGCGGTTTACTCCTCGGGTAAATTCGAATAAATCTTTTCATTTTAACATTGGGACACCCTGTATAAAATTTTGAAATAAGCAAGTATAAGTTTTTTTGTACCGGACGGTATTTTATATGATATAAAAAGACAAAACTCGACGATTCTCGAATCTAACGAAGAACGATGAAATGGAACTATATTTTGTACATAACCGTCCCAAATTTTAGAAAGTAGAAACCCTACTACTAATTTATTTGTTAATAAGTCAATGTAGTTGATAATTTCCGCTATTTTTGTACATTTCTTCCTCTAATAAACTATATTTTTTATAGTAAATATTTCCCTAATTTAGAGATATACATATTTTTGAGATGAAACGATGATTGCAACTACCTAACACTAAACATGTTATAGTAAATATGGACGTTTATTGTTTTAATTATAATAATTGTTTGAAGAGATGTCTTCGATTCGAACGAATACATGTTTATTGCTTCCTCATCCTATTAACAATATATTTTCATAGATTTTACTCCGTGTAGGTACTTATAAATATAGCTTTAAATTTGTAAATTTTAATATACATAGAAGTAACTGCTAGTGCGAAATATTGTAAAGAGAACTGATCAATAAAATTTTTGTAAATAATCCTTGCAATAATTTAATTGTGGAATAAAGATCACCGCCGTCTACTCAATGCAGATAATTCAAAATAAGTGATTATAAGTTCGTGATGGTTAAGTCGCCATCTGTTGGTTGCAGTCGGCTTTCAGCAACGCCATCTATTGACTGAGGTTTTTGGTGGTATGAGTTATTCTTTACAATAGCTGCTGTCGATTCCCGCCCCTGAGCATATTATTTATAAATGTTTATACAGGATGTCCCGAAATTCATGCAACAAAATTTGGTCATAGATTCTTAAGATAAATTTAGAGGACCCGTTTTTTTTGCCAACTGGCCCCCACTTCCTGAGTTACAGCCCCCTAAGAAGTCTTTTTTATATCTCAAAACCATGTTGTACGAGAATCACTAAATTTGATACACAGGGGTTTTATGACATGTGGAATCTCACAGTGCTACGCTTTTTTGCGAGAAACCCCCTTAAGACACTTTTTCGTGGGCCCNTCCTCTACGACAAAAACCTTTTCAAAAATATATTTACAATTTTACTAAATGCACGAGCATAAAAACTGAATAAATACAACAGCAAAAATATGGTGGTGGTTCACTTATACATAAAAATACCGAAGATGCAATCAACTGAAAGTTGCATTCATTCAACCATTTGATGTTCTCCTTTGGGAATATATTTTTATGTCTCACTGAAAATTTGCCTCAGTATTCTAAAAGTGAAATGTGAACGTTTTTAGGATGCTTGGGGATGGTGCAACAAGAAAGAAATGGTTACAGTTATTGGGATTCCAAGAAGTTATAAAAATATTATATATATTTATTATAAAAATACTGAGTAGCTGTTGAAATATATTGACTTAGGACTATAAAATATTTTATTTTGACCCATCCAAAATGTACGACATTGGAGATGTAATCGCGCGCATCAGTTGGATGAAAATAAAGCCCTCTGCTTTCCACTCGTCTAAACTCACCCAACATATGAGATAGACTGTGACATGCATAATCCCCTTTATTTAAATGTCCTTGATTCGATCACATTTTGACATTTTTCTCGAAAACATTGCGTTATACGAAAAAAAATAAAAGTTTCTAAACTTAATGGCTTTCTAGTGGACTGATAATTTTTAGGAAATTTAAATATGCGACCAAACTTTTTTGGCTCCAAAGACAAGGGGGCCTACGAAAAATTGTCTTAAGGGGGTTCCCCGCCAAAAAACGTTGCACCATCAGATTCCGCATGTCATAAAACCCCTGTGTACCAAATTTAGTGATTCTCGTACAACAGGATTATATAAAAAAAAGACTACTCTTAGGGGCGGACTTCAGGGGGCTGTAACCACAGCTTACCTTAAGCTGTGCTGTAACTCCGAAAGAGGGGGCCACTTGGCAAAAATAAAAAATACGGGTCTCCTAAATTTGCCCTAAGAATCTGTGACCAAATTTTGTTGCATGAATTTCGCGACACCTTGTATAACCAATGGTTGCTGCATACCACCTCACCAGTACCTACGTCAAGGGACATTTTTTAGTGATTTTCCTAATTTTTTGCTTAGTGGTGTTATGCATGTACAATAAAATTTCAAATTAAAATAAGAACAATATTAGCGTAGTTTAACTAAATCCATCATAAAAAATAGGTATTAAAATTTGCTGATTATAACCATGAAAATGTCTTAATATTATGAAAATAACTTTATTACTTGTCAATTATAATTAGGAATTTGTAGTCGAGTCAAATTTTTCCCTCAGCAATATAGTAGTTAGTCGCCACTATTGATATCTCGGAAAGTAGTGATCCAATAAATCTGAAAGTTTGGCAATCTATCAAAGGCAGTAGAGTCAACACAGCTACTATATGAAGAACTTTATGGCACTTAAGGTTATTACGGAAGTTGACATTAACCTTCTTATTTTAAATGGGACACCCTATATATTAGCGCACTTTCGGATTCTACAAGAAATTTGAGGGACACTTTATTAAATATTCACTACACCTAGAATTTTGAAATACTAATTTTTAAAGAAAAAATTTGATAGATGCAAGGGTCCCCGGAGATGCTAGTAACTCTTTTCAGGGGTGTGATATCAAGTGGATTTTTGGTACCTGTAAAGGGCATAGGTAACAGTAAATTATGGTATACCAACAAATTAAAACACTTAATACTAGCTATTTCATTTTTTCTGTTACAATTTGATAAATTCAAACAGTTGTTAACTTAAATGGAACACCCCATTTTTTACTCTGTCGTATGCAAATTGAAATTTCCATTCAAGCCATTGTTAGGATTACTGTTACTATTTTTAGAGATATTTGCAATTTTCTATTTTTTTGGACAGTTTTTCTTGTATCAGACTTGTTATCAAATTAACCATGCCCAGAAACACTCCAAAAACAATTAAAATAACTTGACATTTGTCAAGGTAGTCAAATTATTGTTGTATCTGTAATAGTTTTTGCCGAAAATTTAGATAAAAAAGCCTGTAGATCGTTTAAATTAATGCTAATGAGGATTATTTTAATTTGTTTGCTATTTATGGAAAATGTGACAAAGTAATTTCAAGAACATGTAGATAATTTGCTGCTCGATATTCAGAAAAACAAAGACTGAGAAAGAGAAAACAAATGACTAAGAAGTCATTAAAATTTTCATTTGTTTATCTAAAAATTAATTAAAAATAACAGTAAATAAGATAACTTTATTTTTTATTAAAATATAAATATTACACAATAAGTCCTGAAAATTTCATTAAGATATCTTTAATGGTTTTTACACAATTATTTTTATTATTTTGAGTCCCGAAAATGTTTATTAGAAAAAAAAATTATTGTTAATATAAAAATTTTGAAAAAGGGTTGTAGGATATGATCGTTGGTAATGACTACTTTTGATTAAAATATATGAACTCAAATTCCATGATCAAGTGGAAAATGGGGGTCCACTAGACGTGATTTGGCTCAACACTAAATAATATAATCGCGAAAAACACTTTGAATTTCCAATTT
>NW_019421807.1:0-4561 GCF_000390285.2 Anoplophora glabripennis
AGGAAAATCCACACGGGACATGCGAATCGCATACGCAGTATTCACAAAAAATTAATGCATGGGCAGGTATCATCAACAACAGAATCTTGGGCCCATTCTTTTTTGAAGAAAATCTTACTGCCGCACGCTACCTGGATTTGAACATTTGACCTGATACCTGCTCTAGCTGTGATTTTCCCTCATGAAATTGATTCAGATATACCGAATGAAAGAATTTGGTTCCAATAAGATGGCGCTCCCCCCACATTTAGGTATTGATGTTCGAAGATATTTAGATGAAATGTTTCCAAATCGCTGAATTGGTAGACGGGGTACAGTTGAATAGCCGCCAAGATGCCCAGACTTAACACCCCTGGATTATTTTCTTTGGGGATATTTGAGAGAAAGACCAGACCGGATAATATTGAGAATTTAAAGAACAAGATTATGGCGGAGATGCATAATTTACCAGCTGAAGTCATTCAGAATGCTGTGGGCAGCTTTTAATATCGTCTTGGAGAATGTCAAATAGTGAATGGAGGACATTTTCAGCATTTGCGACACTGAGTTTATTTTTGTAAATTATCTAGTTGTTTCAATTTCTAAATGAAAAAGAAACTTGTTATTGAAAAAATAAAACTTGTTTATTTGGTATGGCTGGATTCGGTTTTCTACAAGCTTTTCAACGAGCCCCCTCATGCCTTATGTTTCCATTTGAAAATAAAAGTAGGGGTAGCTGGGGGTTAGGGGGTTGAAGAAAAATTAATTAATATATACCCGAAAGGCGTTTTAAAAAAAATAACTCAAAAAATATGAATTTTATTCCGTACTTCTGGCCATCCTTGTATATAACAAAAAATGATAAATG
The DNA here is from genome assembly GCF_000390285.2 of Anoplophora glabripennis. Taxonomy (NCBI): domain Eukaryota; kingdom Metazoa; phylum Arthropoda; class Insecta; order Coleoptera; family Cerambycidae; genus Anoplophora; species Anoplophora glabripennis. The sequence continues at coordinate 848 of NW_019421807.1, forward strand.
ATGATAAATACGATTGTTTTAATCACAGGAATGCCACACAAAATCAAACTAAAGCAATTTCGTTCCTTTTGAAATCTAAACATTGTCCACAAAGTATCAGACCTCAGGGTAATATTTAGTGAAAATGCAATTTCCGTTTCTTATATTGACAAACTTATAAGTTTTATTTATACAAGACTTGCAGAGAATTTCATAAACTGAAGGTATATCTCTTTATCTATTATAGTTTTGTTTGTAGTAAAATGTCCTTTGTCTCTTCCATTTTAAATTCTCGATATGAAAGTTTATTCAAATAGAATCTAGATTATACGAAGTGAACTTTTTAAATTTGTCGCATGTGAAGGCAATACGTTACTATCTATATTGTATCATAACAATGCTGGGAGAAATTCAAGAATCATAATTTTGCAACCTTTCCGCCAATAAAATTGATTTAGTTCCAATTTGGTTTATAACATAATATATTTAGGTATGTTGTTAACATTTTAATAGCCAAAACTTTGTAGTAGGTAAGATAATAAATTTTGTGCTAGAGCAAATATAGATACCCACTTAAAATTAAAATGATACATTACGCAATTGCCATCAAATAAAATTACCATATCTCTATACAATTCGAGGAGCAATTCATTTTATTCGCCATATTACTTTTCAATATGAAAAAAATAAAGTTTGCAATACCCTCTCAGTGACAGCTGTAATAAAGTAAGTCTAATTACATCTCATTTAAGGTCTTCAAATTTCCATTCCAATGTTATATCAGTTTTCCTTCAAGTTTAGTTAGTCCACCAAAAAGTTAGTAGGACCATGAACTAGTGATCTTGATGGTTTTTACACGTTTTTCGTCAATGGTCACCACACGGTGGGGAAATTTCCATTTTCTCCAAAATCATGATTATAATTTGTTTTATACTATCGTNAAATTAATTAATATATACCCGAAAGGCGTTTTAAAAAAAATAACTCAAAAAATATGAATTTTATTCCGTACTTCTGGCCATCCTTGTATATAACAAAAAATGATAAATGATGATAAATACGATTGTTTTAATCACAGGAATGCCACACAAAATCAAACTAAAGCAATTTCGTTCCTTTTGAAATCTAAACATTGTCCACAAAGTATCAGACCTCAGGGTAATATTTAGTGAAAATGCAATTTCCGTTTCTTATATTGACAAACTTATAAGTTTTATTTATACAAGACTTGCAGAGAATTTCATAAACTGAAGGTATATCTCTTTATCTATTATAGTTTTGTTTGTAGTAAAATGTCCTTTGTCTCTTCCATTTTAAATTCTCGATATGAAAGTTTATTCAAATAGAATCTAGATTATACGAAGTGAACTTTTTAAATTTGTCGCATGTGAAGGCAATACGTTACTATCTATATTGTATCATAACAATGCTGGGAGAAATTCAAGAATCATAATTTTGCAACCTTTCCGCCAATAAAATTGATTTAGTTCCAATTTGGTTTATAACATAATATATTTAGGTATGTTGTTAACATTTTAATAGCCAAAACTTTGTAGTAGGTAAGATAATAAATTTTGTGCTAGAGCAAATATAGATACCCACTTAAAATTAAAATGATACATTACGCAATTGCCATCAAATAAAATTACCATATCTCTATACAATTCGAGGAGCAATTCATTTTATTCGCCATATTACTTTTCAATATGAAAAAAATAAAGTTTGCAATGCCCTCTCAGTGACAGCTGTAATAAAGTAAGTCTAATTACATCTCATTTAAGGTCTTCAAATTTCCATTCCAATGTTATATCAGTTTTCCTTCAAGTTTAGTTAGTCCACCAAAAAGTTAGTAGGACCATGAACTAGTGATCTTGATGGTTTTTACACGTTTTTCGTCAATGGTCACCACACGGTGGGGAAATTTCCATTTTCTCCAAAATCATGATTATAATTTGTTTTATACTATCGTGATTTGAAGTGCGTATGGAGAAATACGAAAAGCAAATGTGACCTATCGATACAACAAGTGAACAAATGTTACAACAAATTATAAAACTTTTCTGTAGTGATAAAGTTTGACATATTTTTATTACTATCATTCAAATAGGAAGGGAAATAGAGATATATGAATAAAGTGGAGAGATACCTATCAATACGACAAATATCAAGACAACTCTCTAGACCTAGACAATACCACACCCAAGGAAATAATCATTTTATTGACGCTGTACAGACTTACTATTTAGTTGTGTGAACAGCCATGCTTCAATATCAACGCAAGTAACGATACACCAAAAAAGTAAGTTTCCTGGTGTCTGTTCTGTTTTGCGATGTCTTTATAGAAGTATCATATTTTAGTAATATTAAACAATAAGTCATAAAAAAAGGAGGATGGCGCTAAAATAACCTCTGTCTAATGCTGGGACCACACTTACGTCTAATGCCGTTAATTATCGCTCTATCTTGCATTAAACGTAGTCACGACTTAGCGCCCTAATTTATTATCGTCATTATTAATGGCGTTAGACGTTAGGCGATAATGCTGTGCCACACTAACGCCTAATGCCGTTAACCATCTTGCATTTAACGTAGATGTAGTGAAGACTTAGCCGCTGATTTATCATCGTCATTATTAATGGCGTTAGACGTTAGGCGATAACATGAGTGGCGGTCTTTTTTTACACATCAAAGCGATTTGCGCGTCATTTGTCACATTTATGTGGCTACACTAGCATTGTCTATTGCAACGCATTAAAGCTTCGAGCATGATTGTATAAAAATGGAGTGGTCTAACGAAAAAATAATAGCTTTTAGAAATGTTTCAAACGGATCCTAGACAAAGAGCATAAAATAATAATTGACGCTTATATAATACAACTGTAGAGCGGCCTCTATCTTCACGATGAAATTATCTTAATTAACGCGTTATTTGTTGAGTAGACATCAAACACAAGTATAGCGCGGAATTTAATCTATTATTTTTAACGCAATAATCATCGCGATAATGGACGTTACACGTTAACGCAAGTGTGGCCAGAGCATAATAATGAAGAAAAGTAAGGTGATATAGACGCATTTATAGGAAGCATAGTTTTGATTGTGGAAACATTTTCCCCAGAAAAAGTATCTTGTAATAAAATTGGAATTTTAAACTTGATAATCGTACTTCAGTTTGCAAATGTAGTAAATAATTTAACACTACTAACTTATTTGCTTTCCCATTTCACATATGACTATCTATTGTAAGTTACAGTAAATTAGAGTTGTTTCAAAATCTTATGAGCTTTGACCTTCATATGCGCAGAAACATAATTCCGACCGTCGCCTAAATTATTCTACGTCCTAAAAACATTACATCTATTATTCACAGTCTATCTCGAGCTCTCGTAGCGTAAACCGATTACAAAATTACAAATATCATAATAAAATGCCCTATTATCTATTATTTTAATTTAAGGAATAAAAATATATATAACGAACGTTCGCCAGTTGATTTTATTGATGCCCGAGCGCCTTAGTTCATTTCTGGTTGTAATAAGACACGTGGTCTAATTACGAGTCAATGTTTTCACAACGTGCTTATTAGAAGAATTATGTGAATATGCCACGCCATTCGCGCATTTCGCGGCTCATGAGATTTTGAAACTACTCTATCACTCTATTTAAAGGTGATGTTTTATCGCGCTAACGAGAATAGTGTATCAATAACTGAAGAACACAAGCGGCATCGGTCAG
>NW_019421808.1:0-4558 GCF_000390285.2 Anoplophora glabripennis
CTGAGCACCATGTCAAAAACGCTTGAGGTTTTATTGAAATTATCAAGGAAACTAGATCTGAGTGAGCTTTGACTTGACGTAGTTGTTCACTAAACTGATGATCAAAGAAGCTTTGAAAGAGACTGCAACGAAGGTCCTTCGCAGAAGATAGGGATGATAATTTAGCAGACTTGGCGCAGAATGTACAAAAGTTGGACCTTCATATCCTTCTGGTATGTAACAGTTTTATGAACAAAGTTAACGAGCAGCTACCGATTCACCCTTATCCTCAGTCCTGGTAAACATTGAAGTCTTCCGAAGGAAAACCGTAGAGTTAGTAACTCTAAAACTAAAGTGTAGGTTCAGACGGTACATTTGTTTACTGGTCCTGTGTATAAAACAACATAGAAGTATTCCTGAAGCGCATCCAGACATGGACATGTAAGAAAATGGTATACTGCCCCTGCTAAATGTCCTTGTAATGAGATGGCAACCGGATGGTATCCTGGGGTAGAACCTGAACGTTGAGCCTCATTACCACCCAGCTTGGAAACAAGGTATTGTGAATACATTNCCTGAAGCGCATCCAGACATGGACATGTAAGAAAATGGTATACTGCCCCTGCTAAATGTCCTTGTAATGAGATGGCAACCGGATGGTATCCTGGGGTAGAACCTGAACGTTGAGCCTCATTACCACCCAGCTTGGAAACAAGGTATTGTGAATACATTACCACATTGAGCATACTTCATCTGCGAAGAAAACATTCAGTGGCGGATCTGCATCATTGACGATCTGCTCTTACAAAAAATGGATACACATACTGGTGTTCAACGAGTCGTCAGAACAATATGTCAGAAGAAGAGTATTTGGCAGCGATTTATCTGCCTTATGTACAATGATCTAACAGACTATCTACATCTCAAGGAAGATGGAGGGGTAGCCTTCCCCAAGACGTGCGAGCTGCTTCAAGGTCTAGCATTCCGAGTAAACACGGAAAAGTATACATTGAACGAACAGGACACATTAGTAATAGGTTAAAGATGTACAATTCTCACTTGACTAGTTTCGGAGCACAAGGTAGGTCACGTCATAGACTTAAACAGAATTGTGGTGAGAGAGAGAATATTTAGGCCAATATTTTACAGGGAGGCAATAGAAACGCAGAGAATCGAAATAATTTCAAACGAGATGCAGATTTTTTTTTTAATTTAAAAACTCCTAATATTAAACAGGTACTTGATATTTGTTGTATGGAAAGAACTGATGATGACAAGTACATTATTGACTTAAGACTTCTATTAGTGTATTCATAGGTTGTATTGTGGGCCCCATTTTGTTCATTACCCACGTAAATGATATCAAATATATCAAAGGATATGATTTCCGGAGCTTCTTTGCTGATGATATGCTTATTGTTGTTTTGGTGTTGATTTAGCTAAAACTATCATACGTACAAATGCGGTACTAAATAATGTGTAAAAGCACCTTAATTAAATAGGTCTAAATGTTATAGGTCAGTCATCATAGGTTTTTTTGGGGGAAAAAAATACTATTAGAAGTTTCTCTGCGGAATATTGTTAAGAAACGTGTTATAAACAAAATATCAAAAAATCAACTCGAGACTAGTTGGGAAACTTTGTTAAAACAATGGTCAAAATTAGGGAAAAGTATTTTTTTTGACTCGCGTAAAATAATTGTTATTCATAGAGAAAAAAGGTTTATACAAAAAAGGTAGGTATTAAACAAATCTGTAAAATAAGACAAGTCCGATTAAATTCCGATAATTTGTTTATGCACAAGAGCTCAAAAATGGTCGAAAATTGCCGTTTTCTTCAATTGCTAATAATTAATGAAATTTTCATCGCAGATACTTGTAATTCAGGATTTTTTAGGCTTTTTACACCCTTAATAAGTGGTAAAAATTTCAGCCCGAAAGCTCCATTGGTTTGGCGTTGGCGGAATTTGTTATCTAAGAAGATGCTATTTTTAATTCATTTTTCCCAAGCTCACAGGCGTTGTAGGGTTTCGATCATTAGTTGTTTTTGTACCTAAATAGTTGTATTGACATATGCATTTACTGATAATTTAATTTTTCAAATTTAATTTGTTTAAAAATGACTGAAAAAATGTTAATATTTATTACATCGTTAAGCGCGCATGCTAAGCCTCGCCTTCCCCACTCGTTCGCTAGACCAAGTAATAGAACGCATCGCCGCTATCTTCTTTTTCGAAATTAAATAGTTGAATTCACCTTAATGTTAATGTAGGACATGAAAATATAGCTCTTAATGTATACTCTCTCCAAATTTCGGCTCTTAATATTAATAATTAAGGTCACTGCGATTAAATAAATAAAAAAAATTATCTCAGCTTCTAATCAACTTACAACAACGATTTTTTTTTTAAATTCGAAGAAAACTAAAGTAAAGAGGTTACTATTTTATTTTATAATAATTACCTATCTTAACAATTTAATAAATATTAACATTTTTTCAGTCATTTTTAAACAAATTAAATTTGAAAAACTAAATTCTCAGTAAATGCATATGTCAATACAACTATTTAGGTACAAAAACAACTAATGATCGAAACCCTACAACGCCTGTGAGCTTGGGAAAAATGAATTGAAAATAGCATCTTCTTAGATAACAAATTCCGCCAACGCCAAACCAATGAAGCTTTCGAGCTGAAATTTTTACCACTTATTAAGGGTGTAAAAAGCCTCAAAAATCCTGAATTACAAGTGTCTGCGATGAAAATTGCATTAATTATTAGCAATTGAAAAAAACGGCAATTTTCCACCATTTTTGAGCTCTTGTGCATAAACAAATTATCGGAATTTAATCGCACTTTTCTCATTTTATAGGCTTTTTTAATACCTACCTTTTTTGTACAAACTTTTTTTCGCTGTGAATAATAGTTTTTTTATGTGAGTCAAAAAAGCACTTTTCCATAACTTTGACCACTGTTAAAACAAAGTTTCCCGACTAGCCTCGAGTTGATTTTTTGATATTTTATTTATAACAGGTTTCCGAACAATATTCCGCAGAGAAACTTCTAATAGTATTTTTTTTTCCGAAAAAAAGCTATGATGACTGACCTATAACATTTAGACCTATTTATATTAAGGTGACTGGGCTATTAAAAAATGTTTCAAATTTAAATGGAAGAAAGGGTAAGTCCCTTTGTTTAAGTACCTAATAGATGCCTAGAATAATTCTACTTTAATTTGCAAAAGTTCGTCATGTTTATTACTTTTTGCTAGAAAAATTACCTATAATTCAGTTGCTCAGTCACAGTTCCATTAATGCTTTTTACGTTTGTACTTGGATAATGATAGTAAACAACCATTGCAGAAATTCCAAAACAGAGGGATACTCCGTTACAAATGGGTCTCTTTTGAAGGTCGACATTATATTATGGCAATGATTTCGTTTTCAAAATAAGTATGGAACAATCCCTCTACAACAATCAAGTACGTGATCATAACACAAAATATCGAAAATAATCAATTTTGTTATTGTTTTGGTTAAAGTAAAATTGTCTGTGTGTTTTATAATTAAACGTCTAATAGAGCAAACTTTAATACCATACTTTTGTATTGGTTTGTATATTACGACGTTTATCTATTTAAATTAATATTAAATAATTAAAAATATATCGGAATTTTAAGGATTACTTTTAAAGTGGCTTTTTTATTCAGTTTAAAAAGATACAACGTTAATTCATTTTAAGTACATTGTAAACCGTAAACAGAAAGGATTCCTCCCTTGGAGGGTGTATTGATTCCCTGGCGCGGTGGATAACTTACTATAAATTCGAGCTCATTTATCAACCCAATAAATATAGAGATTTATAGGTGCATTTCTGAAATTCTTCTGCGTGACTGGAGATATAAACCGGTCGGGATACCTCGCGTTATACGGCCTCAGTAGAACTTTAAACCGCAGTTTAAAATGTGAATCTCCTGCAGATCTTTTTAACTTCTCATTCCCTCTTTCACGTTTATTGTACTTTGAAATTATATCTTGGAAACTTTGTATTTTTCTTCGCGTACGACGTCTTTGTGGACCCTTAAATTTTAATAAGCGCGGCAGCAAGCCGTGGAAACGCATTATTAAAATTTTACTTCACTTCCAGTATTTGTCTTTTAAAATAAGTGCTGCAAAATTGTACGAAAAATTACACGCTAGTCATTGATTGCTTTGTAATGGGTGGAGTCAGTGGTTCCGAAAATGTTTCTTCGTATTGTTGTGGTAAGTCAGTCATATTAAGAAAATACTGTATTTGCAAAAAATGTTTCTACCAACCACGGTTTTTCACCTAGATTTGTCTATTTTGATATTATTATGTTTTGGGCGCCTTTAGTTTTATGTTGTTGATATGAGACTCACTCAGCGTGTGGGTTCCTTTTTTATTTATTTTTATCTGGATTAAAATTTTTATATATTGTTTTCTTACTCTAATTTTTCGTTAAATGAAGTTATGTTGTAAGGCTTTTACAATTGACTACTGTTATACTTCTTACACTGGATCAATAACACAATAAATTTCCCCCCTAAAATTCTACTGTTA
>NW_019421809.1:0-4584 GCF_000390285.2 Anoplophora glabripennis
TGCATATCTCATTTAATTTTCGTGAAATTGCAATTAAGTGCAACGTGTTTAAGTGTTAGTGACGATTTTTGAAATGCAACGAAAAATTTTGCATGAAACTGCGGAAAGCTTTCGCGGAAACGGTTCAACTTTTGAAACAAGCTTACGGAGATGATGCTCTGGATTATACGCAATGTTACCAATAGTTTTCACGATTTAAATGTGGTCGGAAGTCAATTAAAGATGATCCTCGACCAGGAAGACCTGGTGCGTGCAAATTGCTGATTGAATGCCAGAAACACTGCAGAAGAGGTTAGCAACTCAATTGGGTCATGCCACGAAATTTTGACTGAGAAATTGAAAATGCATCGAATTGCAGCAAAATTTGTTCCTCGTTTGATGACAGAGCAACAGAAAGAAAATAGTGTGGACGTTTGTCGGCAACTCCTTGAATCCAATGACGACGAAACATTCATTCAAATGGTCATACCGAGAGACAAAAGCTAGGGTTACGGCTACGACATTGAGGTAAAAGTTCAATTATCATAATGGATTGGCAAAAGATCTCCACTCCCCAAGAAAACACGTCAGTCTTTGTCCAAACTGTTTTTTTGGACCTAATTGAATGGGCTCATTCAGCAATTTTTTTTATTTTCTTAACGGAAAAATATTGTCTTAAGGTTCTGTGCAAAAAATTTGAATTTTACATCACCTACACAAGTCATCCAAAAATAATCATAAACTGGCACGCTGAGTATCCGCTGAACCGGCAGGTGTGACGTCACCACATGGGAAACCGATGCCACATCCTTGCGTGTGTTGTCAGTCAGTCGGGTAGTCGAGTTTTAGTTACCTGTTAAGTTTTGATTGAGTACGTCTGTCGTTAAGATACCGAATTTTATTAGAAATGTGGAAGATACAGTACAGAAAAAAATTACAAATATTGTATTGTTCCCCAGTGGGAGAGAGCACTACTGTGAAGACGCCTAAGAAAATAATAATGTTCCCGTAATTCTGTTATGTGGATCTAAAATCAATAGTCTGTTAGAATCTACTATAATTTGTTTTTTTTATTTCTTTTATTTGAAAATAAACTCATTTTGAAAGCAACAAAACTACCCTGCGTAATTTAAGTATGTAATAAATACGTTTGTATCCTCTAGAAACACTATACAGGGTGATTCAGAACTTATCCAAAAAAAAATTCTGGATGTACAGGGGACCCTTACAAATACAATTTTGTAAAGAAAAAATCAAAAAGAGCAGTTCGAAAATGATTTAAGAATAGACTTCTGCACGGCACTGGAAACTGGTCCTCTGTAAAACCTGACCTAAAAACCTAAAAACTTTTGCAAAGAAAGAAATATGTAAAAAGAATTTTAACGCACCTATTTTATATCGGCAAATTCAACTGCTTTTGCCTTTATTAATTAATAAAATTAATTTGTGTTTTTAAATAATAAAATCATTTGACATACCCGATGTTACAACAATTGTTCAAAATTTTATCCACCAANAAGCTATTAAATAATACTCGTAATGTAGATATGTTTTTAAAATCTCTACTGTTACGTAGTATGAACCCCAGATTCTTGTACGCTCCAGCTATGCATTCTTCCACATGTTTGATGAACGTCAATTTGCCGTCAAAAATGATGCCAAGATCTTTAACAAATTCGGGCCGATTGAGTATCTGATTATTTAAAGTATAATCAAAACAAATTTTACTATTTCTACGAACAAATGACATAACATTACATTTGGAAGCATTCAAGGGCAGTCGATTACAATTACACCATACATTAAGCAGGTTCAAGTCATGCTGTAGTTGCAAACAATCGGATTTGGAGTTAATATCTACATAGAGCTTGAGGTCATCAGCGTACAGCAAGAAGTGAACATTTAGATCTTGGGCGATATCATTAATATACAAGATAAAAAGCAAAGGTCCAAGTATGGAGCCTTGCGGCACACCAGATGTTTGATTAAAAAACACAGAGCTGTGACCACGGTACCGTACAAACTGAACACGGCGGGAAATGTATGATTTTAGCAACTGGAGAAAGGATCTACTAACACCGCAAGCTTCGAGCTTATACAACAGTTTACCGTGGTCAAGCCTGTCAAATGCCTTGGAGAAGTCAGTATAGATGACATCCACCTGACCCCTCCTATCCAGCGTTTCGGCAATAAACTGGGTGCTACATACAAGGTTCGACACTGTGGATCTGCCTTTCATGAATCCATGCTGTTCGGGAATTATCAAGTTCCTTGTGTAAAAGGAAAGGTGTTCATGAATTAATATTTCAAATATTTTAGAGAAGTTGCATAAAATGGCAATAGGTCGGTAATTCTCAACATCATTCTTATTGCCTTTCTTAAAAACAGGACATACTCGGGATTGCTTCCATAAGTCAGGAAAGGTATTGTGCTTAAGAATAAGGTTGAATATTTTTAAAAGTGGTTTACAAAAGATGGCAGCACAGTCTCTTATAATAAACGCAGGTACATTATCCGGCCCGGTTGTCATATTTGCTTTAATCTTTCTTATCGATTTTCTAATATTGTCTTCAGTAAAAGATGTAATAGCGGGTATAGCGTTATTATTTGTCAGTTATGTTGTCAGTCAGTCGGGTAGTCGGGTTTTAGTTAGCTGTTAAGTTTTGATTGAGTACGTCTGTCGTTAAGATACCGAATTTTATTAGAAATATGGAAGATATAGTACAGAAAAAAATTACAAATATTGTATTGTTCCCCAGTGGGAGAGAGCACTACTGTGAAGGCGCCTAAGAAAATAATAATGTTCCCGTAATTCTATTATGTGGATCTAAAATCAATAGTCTGTTAGTATCTACTATAATTTGTTTTTTTTTTAATTTCTTTTATTTGAAAATAGACTCATTTTGAAAGCAACAAAACTACCCTGCGTAATTTTAAGTATGTAATAAATACGTTTGTATCCTCTAGAAACACTATACAGGGTGATACAGAACTTATCCAAAAAAAAAATTCTGGATGTACAGGAGACCCTTACAAATACAATTTTGTAGAGAAAAAATCAAAAATGGCAGTTCGAAAATGATTTAAAAATAGACTTCTGCACGGCACTGGAAACTGGTCCATTGTAAAACCTGACCTCGCACAATGCGACCGGCATGGCAGTGTGATAAAAACGGACAAAAACTTTTGCAAAGAAAGAAATATGTAAAAAGAATTTTAACGCACCTATTTTATATCGGCAAATTCAACTACTTTTGCCTCTATTAATTAATAAAATTAATTTGTTTTTTAAATAATAAAATCATTTGACATACCCGATGTTACAACAATTGTTCAAAATTTTATCCACCAATGTGTAAACACATTTGGGTCCGTTGTACTCAGTTTCTACGAACTAACACAAATGTTGTTTGTTTCACCATAACTCCGAGCACACGCAAACCATTTTTGACACTAACTACTAAAAACTAACTGTAAACACCACAGATAACAGGTAAATATCGCAACGACGATTGCAAAAGCCAAATCAGTATTCGAAGTCGCTGAGGCAACATGGCGAATGACGCTAGAGACTACAGTTGTCCAGCTATGTAGTGGTTGAATGTTGAAACTATAAGGATTTTACAAACATTTTTTTACGATATTGATTTCATTTCTCATGCTGCATCTATTCCCAAATTTTTTTGGATAAGTTGTGAATCACCCTGTACACTTGAGTTTTCCATTGTTGATTTTTTTGTAAATACTATACAAATATTTAAGTATAGGTACTAAGTATTTATATAAAAATACATAATAAATGTTATATTATTAATATAAGATAATAAGATATTAGGTAGCTTTTATATAGTTTCCATGGGAATAAAAATAGTAATAAAAATTTTGTATTTAATTAGGTAAATCTTTGAAATCTGCGACATAAAATGTTTCATCCATTTAAACGCAAAATCCTTATTGTTATAAGTATACTATTCTTATTGTACAAAAACATCAAAACTTTCGCTACAAACGTACTTTAAAGAAGCTTTACGCGTTGTTGGAACGTAACCTTTGCATTTTAACTCCTCTCATCTCAACACTGATAAAGTCGTGGTTTTTTATTAAAAAATTCTAACCGTTAACAAACCTAATTTTGGCAAATTAGAAGAATCTGCTCTTACGAAATTTGCTTCCATTTTTTAAATTTAATATGGACAAACGCTAAAACAATCTGTAGATGCAGAAACTCTGGAAGTAGCGCCAAGCCGACTGACCGTCCCATGCGGTGACGTCATTGCATTGCCACGGCTGAGACAAATATTCGCATTTAAAAAAATCATATAGCTTGAAAACCGCTCAACGGATTGAGTTGAAATTTTCAGAATCTCCAAATCATGAGCAATACTTTGTGTATACAACATAAGAATGGTTTTCAAAATTTACTGAATGACCCCACTGGGCATTTTGAATTCTTACTTCACGGTAAAAAAATTTGTACTATCAATACGTTTTACAACGGTTACGTGGCAGAGCTGTGGCGAAACAACTAATGGTTCTTGCACCACGACAATGTGCCTGCACACTCAGCTTTGTTGGTTCGTCAGTTTTGCCCCAAAAATCAGATTA
>NW_019421810.1:0-4557 GCF_000390285.2 Anoplophora glabripennis
TTCTGTATACACAATATCCAACTTAAGATGAAACATCTTCATAATTGTGTGGAGCTAATTATGTTCCTCTTGTGAAAAGTGATTCACTTTTATACTTTATACTTGAAAAGTTTTTTCAAGAGCTTATATCTCTAAAAGGAAGCCTTTGGAAGAAAAAGTGTATACTTCAAAATGTCATTATTTTGATGAGACCTACTGATGGTCAAAGTCCTAATCATAAAATGTGAATCATCCTGTATATTAAATTATATCAGTAGTTGTAAATTGGATTAAATCAGAAAAAGTTATATATTAGGAACTATACAAAACATAGGGTGTTAAATAAAAAAGTGTTACATACATTATCTACAAGTGGCATATGCAATATTCAGATATTGAAGCCCTTGAAGATTCATACAAATTTTTTCGGAAACTTCCTGTAGTCAAAAATATGGAAACTCGTAAAGTGATAATTCTTGGTGGGAAATTTTGCATAGTAGAACAATCCATACAAGTTACAGATTCAGCTTTACAGAAAGTGTCCCATCAGTATGTGTATGGAAGACCGCAGGCTCAAAATACCAAGCCAATTTAAGCTGATTTACCTATATCCATAATCACTTTATTTGACCACAAGATAAACTCCAAACTTTCTGGAAAATATTGTAATTTTTTTAATAACTAATATTTGTTCATCAGTTTTGATTAATTTTGAGGTGTGGTATTTTTTTAAATTACAACTTACAACCACTAGAAAACAACTGATATATGGTAAAAACATCTGTCAATACCTTTTTTTCATTCATGTAATAATAACAAATATTTTGCAGTTGGTAGGAGATACCATTTGCAAGTTATGCTCTTCATTAAATGAGCGGTTTAGGTACAAATAAAAATGTCAGCATAGGTTATCTAGGTTATTTTGACCATTAAATTCATAATTATTATACTTCTTTAATTGTATGAATGATCATACCTTTTTGACGAAACTCATGTTCAGTTCAATTTCTCGATATGCAAAGGTTTGATGGTTGCATACAAACAAATAGAAAATCAGTGCCTACCCTACCATCATTTAGTGAAAATTGTATTAAAGACGAAAGAACTTCCAAATAGTATCAGCTACCAACTGAAACACATTTGTCATTATGGCATGATTGGAAAAAAGTTATAGACGGATATTTTTACCATACATCAATTTCACAGTAGTTGTAAGTTTTCAAAACCACCCTGTATAACATAAAATATGTCGATCGAAATCAAAATAATAAAAAAATAATAAAAATTAATTAACATATATTAGAATTAATTGAAAAGTTTAATAAATTTTCAGGAACTTTGAGGTCATCTAGCAGCCAAACAAAGCGATTTCAGACTTAGACGAATTATACTAAAAGGGCCTATTTTGTTTTGCATTATAGATGTACTTATGGGACACCCTGTATACAGAGTGTTCCAAAAAATTCCTCTCGATATGCCAAAACCAGTTGATATTTAAAAAACTATACTGTCGAATAGAGATTTAAGTTTTCTTTAAAGTTGCTTGTTCAGTTTCAAAATTTTAGTTGGCATGGATAATTCTTTACAAAAATAAAAATTTGTTTTGATTTTTTCTTCAAAAATAAATTATACTGTTAATTTGGTATAGGATATTTTAAAAAGTTTCTAATTAAAGTAATTAGTCTTTAACGTTAAAGTATAATTTAAAAAAATAGCACAGTTTTNTTGGTAGGAGATACCATTTGCAAGTTATGCTCTTCATTAAATGAGCAGTTTAGGTACAAATAAAAATGTCAGCATAGGTTATCTAGGTTATTTTGACCATTAAATTCATAATTATTATACTTCTTTAATTGTATGAATGATCATACCTTTTTGACGAAACTCATGTTCAGTTCAATTTCTCGATATGCAAAGGTTTGATGGTTGCATACAAACAAATAGAAAATCAGTGCCTACCCTACCATCATTTAGTGAAAATTGTATTAAAAGCGAAAGAACTTCCAAATAGTATCAGCTACCAACTGAAACACATTTGTCATTATGGCATGATTGGAAAAAAGTTATAGACGGATATTTTTACCATACATCAATTTCACAGTAGTTGTAAGTTTTAAAAACCACCCTGTATAACATAAAATATGTCGATTGAAATCAAAATAATAAAAAAATAATAATAAAAGTTAATTAACATATATTAGAATTAATTGAAAAGTTTAATAAATTTTCAGGAACTTTGAGGTCATCTAGCAGCCAAACAAAGCGATTTCAGACTTAGACGAATTAGACTAAAAGGGCCTATTTTGTTTTGCATTATAGATGTACTTATGGGACACCCTGTATACAGAGTGTTCCAAAAAATTCCTCTCGATATGCCAAAACCAGTTGATATTTAAAAAACTATACTGTCGAATAGAGATTTAAGTTTTCTTTAAAGTTGCTTGTTCAGTTTCAAAATTTTAGTTGGCATGGATAATTCTTTACAAAAATAAAAATTTGTTTTGATTTTTTCTTCAAAAATAAATTATACTGTTAATTTGGTATAGGATATTTTAAAAAGTTTCTAATTAAAGTAATTAGTCTTTAACGTTAAAGTATAATTTAAAAAAATAGCACAGTTTTTATGACTGATGGTTTGTGGCCAGTGATTAACAGTTATAATTCGAGTAATGATTTATTAAAGAAATTTAACAGATAGTAAATTGTTAATTACAAAATATTAGTTTTGTGAATTTGTACATAATAAAAGTGAATTCAGATAATGTTAATAATGTTTTCCAATTAGTAAATATAATTTTGTTTATAAAGATCGATAACATCTCAAATTAAAATAATTCCATTACATTTATCTTGATATTTTTAGAATAATCAAGCAGTGAGATGTCTTTTAACAACTTGCAATCTAACATCAATGTTGTTCTTGAGCTACCCATTTTCCTTTTAACATAGTGATTAGAAAAGATAAAAAGCTATGCCATTCTGGCAAGACATACTGTTCTAACTTATCCATACTATAATATGGTGTCTTTTACTCCAATTATTAAATCCTCCCTTTTTTTGAGAGAAAAGTGCCTTAATGTAATTCCAGAAAATTTAAATAACACACTTTATCATTATACAATTTATTTCTGTTATTGCTTTTCAAGTTTCTCAGTGTTGTTTATTGGATTTAGAGTTTCGTCATCCACTTGCTTTATTTTTCCTTTGGGTGAGCATATCTGAACGCAGGGTACAGCAAAACTGATTCCTGCTGCTACTGTGAATAATGCTCCTGCAACATAAAATGGTATATCGTAGGATTGGGTTGCATCATATAAACCCCCCGCTAAAGGAGAACCGACAAGAGCAGCTGCACCTCGGAAAAGAATTAATAGACCAAATGCATTTGTCAGTTTTTCCAGGCCAAGCAGGTCTACTAAGATAATGGAACTTAAAGATATATAGCCAGCTAAAAAAGAAAATTAAGTAAAAAAATAGCTAAACTAAACTAAACGAAAATCATGCAAGAAAAATGTTTATAATGAATGAATAAAATTGTCATTTTAAAAACGTAATAGAATTAGTTGAATAAATGGTAGTATTATAAATGTACACAAGTACGGAGAATTTTCAAAATTTATTGTAGGAATCCAACTTGAGCTCAATTAAACCTTGGAAAACAATTAGGACATTCTTTTTTGTGAGTGTCATGCTTAGTTTTTGATATTTTTAAGATTTGGGACGTGATTTATATCTGATGTGTATATTGCTTAATATGAATTAAGTATAATACAAAGGGAAGTTTTGTCCTTGATTTGAAATAAACAAATTATTTTTATTCAATTGTAAGCTTCTACCGTTTGCTCCAATTTATAAGTGTACCTACAGGCCATTAAATAAGTAAAAAGCTAATGAAGTTAATTATGTTTTTAATTAATAAACCGACTAAATGTAATTTTATGATATACAACACTCCAGTTGTCAAAAATAGTGCAATTTATTCTTGCAAAAGTGCAAATTAATTGCACAGGAAAATTAAATGAAATAATTGAAATAAATGAAGTTATGCAGGAATCTGTTAAATTTTTAATTTGTATGATATAATTTATAAATAAATCTTATATACAGGGTGTTTCACATAAGAACCGACCAAGCAGGGGCATGTAGGAGAACCCAAAATATGGTGATTTAAAACAACTAACTTTTATACTAAGCTGCAAGAAGTTATAGGCCTTGAAAGAAGGTTTCAAATTTTGAAAAAAATCCATAGTTATACCTGAACTTAGAAAAACCAAATTTGCAACAGGGTGCGAGTGTACCAAGATCATTAATCGATAGTAAGTAGAGTTCAATTAAAACATTTTAAAGGGTCGATAAGGGATGATGTGCCATTAAAATGTAACAGAATTTTTTAACCTGTTGGTGGACTTAAAAAATTATTACTTTATTTTATGGGGATTTTAATTCTAAAACTCTTCTTACTCTTATTAGTTTTCAAAAAACTGTCGTTTTCAACAAAAACACGAATAACTAATAATATGTATTGTAGCTGTTATTTATTTAAACCCTGTATATAAATTGGTATGGGGCATTTTGAGG
>NW_019421811.1:0-844 GCF_000390285.2 Anoplophora glabripennis
TATACTAATTCCTGAATCACTCCTTGCTGTAATTAGCAGAACTGTTACTGCACTAGATATTTAATATAGTTTATACACGAGTACATAATTTTGCTCGTCGTATTTTACTTTTTGAGCAAATCGAAAGAAAAATTGTCTTTGGCACACCAGAGATATAGATATACATATCTGTAGGGCGCCGATCATATTTTCATCTCCTCTAATCGTCCGACAGCACCGTTCTCAGCCTGACAAAATATCCGAAGGGGATAGGGAGAGATTAAAAGTTTCCAGAGACGTTAGGACAACCAGAAGGAGCAACCAAAACAGAACATCCGATAACTCCTCTAAATATTTAATCCTTCCGATATAAATAGGACGCTTTATCAAAAAGCTAATAACGGGGAAGCGTTAGCGAATTCGATCTGGGGATGACCGTAAATGTGTTGGTATATGGGCCGTATAGACTTATGTGTTTTTAAAAATGGACTGCTGTAAGCGACTGTATTGATTCAATATTTCTGATAAACAGGATATCTGTGGTATAACTGTCGTAAATATGCTGCAAAATAAATACTAAGGTCTTACCTAAACTTACCATTTTCGAAAAAATTCAAACAACCTCAAATTTTGACCTTTGACCCCGAATAACTATTTTAGCACACATGGGATCGATGGGGACTTTTCACACTTTATTTCTAATGGTGTACCCAAGGTCTCCACCAAAATTTAGCTCTGTCGGAATTTTCGTTATTTGACCACTATTTTTATGACTAATTTGACCGGACTAATACTTTATATCAGCAAAAGGTCGTTTTTTTACCCTTTGGAGCGTTCGACATTATTAAAATATTAAAACACGTAT